>NC_056731.1:282262164-282272164 GCF_019279795.1 Protopterus annectens
AATGGCAGGGTAGTTAAAATCACCCAGTATTAGGGTGTTTTGTTCTATCTTAATATTTTCCAGTATGTTTAGAAAGGTGTAGTGAGAATCTTGGGGTATGGTGGGGGATCTGTAGCAAGCTACAATTTGGATTGCAGTCTTACCTAGTGTTAGTTGCACTTGGAGAATTTCAGACACATTGTGTTGGCCAACTAGCCTGGTGGTGTGAATATCCTTCGTGAATATTGACACTCCCCCACCTTTAGTGTTTCGGTCCTGGTTTGGTGGCCAAAAAGTGTGGTAAGAGTTGTAGCCTGGTATTGCAGGGGTGCTCTCTGGAGCCTTGAACCAGGTCTCAGTTACTGCACAGATATCGATATTCTCCATTTTTAGGAGTGCCGAGAGAGAGTGCATTTTGAGGTTTAGACTTCTAGCATTGAGTAGCATTACCTTCAGATTTTGCATGCTTGTACCTGTTACGGTGGTGGTTTTGTCCTTTGAAGTTTGCTTAAAAAAGGCACTATAGGGATGGCAAGAGCCTTAGCCAGTAACCTGAATCCCAGGGGCGACAGGTGCAGACCATCTCTGGCAAAGCATCGTGATCTGTCAATCATGTCATCTCAGGCAGACAGATACTGGATCCCCTTTGAATGACACCATAAGCTTAGCCAATTGTTGAAGTCAATCATTTTATCCTTATATTGTGGTATCATTCTGGGCGAAGGCAGGATGCTACTCAGGGCTAGGGTCATACCTGCCTGGGCCACATGATCCGAGAGCTCTTCCATGTCTCTTTTCATGTAGTCCAGGGAGGTACGTCTCAAGTCATTCACTCCAACATGGACAATGACAGAGTCATATTTGTACATGTTGTGGAGTAACTTGAGTGCATGCATTATGTGGTGGATCCTGGCACCCGACAGGCAGCTGACTGTAATTTTCTCCTTATTCAACCTGGTGAGAGGGACATCAGTGTGCCGGACTATAGAGCCACCTATGACTAAAGTGTTAGGTACATTGTCTTGCCTTAGGGGCTGTTGCTGGGTGGCACACTGGTGTTGTGAACTATGTGACACATTGGTTGTGATTGGTGTTTGTTTGCGTTTCAGCTTCCAGAGGTCTTTGTTGCTTGCTTGGGCAGGTTACAGTTAAGGGCCTCTGCATATGTGGATTTAGTGTTGCTATATGTGGGTGTTGGTGGTGCGGGTTTAGAAGGGCTATGTGTTGCTTGAGATGTAGCGTGGTTGTTAACCTTCTCCTCTTGACTGTTTAGCACAATCTTGGGTGGAAGAGCTTTTGCTTCCATTTTGGCTATGTAAGTGCATCTCTCACAGGTTGTAGTGTTGGGTGGTAGGAGGAGAGGGTTGTCTGTGTACATGGAGGCACTGCATTGCCCAGTATGCCCAGATTCACCAGGTGGACAGGAGAAATCACCGGCTGACCCTTGACATGTTCTTGGTTTGGGGCTTTTATTTTTTTCTTTGTAAAGTATAGTAGCTGTTTCCTTAGCAAGGTACTTTGCAATTATAGGCTGTTTAGTGCCTACTATTAGTTTCTCCTTGTTAACAAGGAGAGTTCAGTGTTTGTATGAGTTTAAGGCTTCCTAGTGCTTTCCAGCAGGTATTAGAGAAAGTGCTAGTCAGCAGGATGCTTAAAAGGTAAGATTGAAAAAGAACAGCACTCTGCAGTGTGCACTAGAGAAGTTAGATGTGAAAGTAGGTAACTTGAGTTTTACCTGTTTAAAAAGTTAAGGTTTAGTGGAGAGTTACTATTTTTAAAACAGCAAGATGGATTGAAAGGGTGGTCCTTTTGTATTTTGGTACTAAGGGAAATACTGTAGGATGGCCAATAAATTTAAATAGTGAAGAGGGGTGGGATTTCAAAAATTATGATTTTGTGATTACTCACATAAGCCAGTGAAAGTAGAGAAATGAGATATATAGTCAGATTAATAACATAAGAGTGGGCAACTAGAAAGACAGTGGTATTATTAACTCCAGAACAGAGAGAGCTGTGGTCTCTTTGAAGTTTTAATATGCTGTTAAAACAGAATGCAAGCAAAACAGAAAGTAAAAAAAAAACAAACAACAGTATTCAAAATATAGAAAGGCAATACAGTAATACAAAAAATAACAACAAACTAACCTTTCCTTCACACAGCAAAGTGTAGCAGAGTCTGGATGAGCCTTTCTCCCACTTGGGTAAAACAGATGCGTCTGGTTAAGTACATGGGTTTAATGACAAATTGAATAGCTTACAGAGATCTGATGAACACATACCAAAGTAAAACTGTTTTAAAGATTATATAAAGACAACCGTTGGACCAAAGCTATACAAATGGGACGGGTTACAGTATATCGTAAATGCAGAAATGGAGGTCCTGGAAGTAGGCTCAACTGTGTCCATGGAATCAACTTTCTTGAAAGCTAGCTGGTGAATGAGGATCTCTGCTTGGGAACAGTACCCAATCAATGGATCTACTTGCGTAGGAAATACATTCTGTCAGCCAAACTGTCATCTTGGCTACATTATAAATTTAAAAGTAAACCTTGTCAACACGAAATAAATAACAACTTGGGAACATAGTATGTGGAGGAGTCATTAAGTAGGAATCTAAATTTAACCTCCGGATTTACGTCTGGTTAACACCCCACAATGCCTACTGGTACTCTGGAGCAGAAATAGCTAAAGGGAGGCAGGAATAGCAGTCAGACCCCAAATATTCTGAGAGGAGCTTTAGCACTAAGGTATGTAAGGCCTATGTGATAATGTTAATTCCTCCTAAAGGCAACATACCAGTCATAAACTACTCCAGCACCCCGTTTTGGGCGAAGATGCTCTAAAAAAGAACCCATTAGTTGAACAGGTGGCGGTAGCCGTGCCTACAGGATACCTTTGGCGTGACCCCATTAGGAAACCAAGTCCAGAGACGGAAAGCACAGTGGGAATTTTGACGTTAATGGAAAAATTCTACCACCAATGTGGACAGATTTGTGCTCAGCCTTAGATTCTCTTGAGGTAGGAAGCGTAAGCCTGGTAAACGCTTAATAAGCAGGGGTCTGTACCTAGCTCTGGAGGTTCCTAAGCATCAACAGAAGCTATGGCGGAATGCGTATTTATAATGTCTGATAGACTAAAATCGTAAATAAGCTCATTTAGCACCTAATGTGCAACCTGAAGACCTTTGTTAAGAGTATTGGCCCTCATGCCTGAGATTCCGCTAGAGAAACACAGTTTTCCAGTGAAGTTACTCTACAAATTTTGGCAATTAGCAAGTTCTACTTGCAACTTTACTGAACAAAGTTGGCCATTACATTGATGAATGTAAAATCATGGGTAATCAGGATATTACCACAGCGCCAATCCAAAGGCAGGTACACCCCAGGCTATTTTGCGGCATTTTAACTCAATTATAATACTTAAATGCTGCAAGCAGATATTCCCATGACCTGGGAGCAGTTTAAACAACTCTTCAATCTGCCATTTTTTTCAGACTGCTATTAATTTGAACCATAATGCGTACAAACCCAGGGAGGGCTCAGCATAAATTGTATCTGGGCGTCACCAACAGGATGGTGAAATTCATTCAAACTATCGTAGGAGCTTACTGCTACAAGGGATTCCTATTTGATGCCCTTATAACACCGTCCAATAGGCATTTAGCAGAGAACCTGAAGCACTCCCTTGTCAGATTCCCATTATAGTATCCTCAAAAGTAAACAATTATGGAGGTTTTATGTGTGTATCATCTTCAATGGAAACCTTCTTCCCTTGGGTCTAGGTCCTGTTCTGAGTACAATATAACCATTCGTGTGTAGTAAGTGTTATTCCTTAGTCAATAGCAAACCCGGTTAAATCTGAGAAAGTAAGAGTGTGGCAAAACTTTAAGTTTAGATGTAGGCGTGTCATGGGCAAGACTAGGTAGCGTTATACAGTGTGTGATGCTTTCCTCAAAAGCAGGCAAAAAATGATTTTTTAATGCGAAAGGATCGGCTGTCAACAGATGATTCTGTTCCTGAAGTCCTAAGGAATTATCCTATGTTCTTTGGTCCAAAAGGCCATGTCGGTGTCCTAGTACTGCTAAATGCTCCTCATTCCAAAAAATGCAAGTGGTATAGTAATCACAGCCCTGTTTTGTTGTGCTGAAGATCAGGACTTTTTATGTTTGTGGGAGTATGATTCCCCCCACAAACGTTACAGGAGTTCAGCTAGGACTGAAGGTTTACTTATTCCTCTGAATATCTGTGTAAGGTAAGAATTTCATATCTTTCGAGTGTGATCGTTATGGTAAAGTGAATTCCATGCATTAGGATAGCTGGTTAAAGCGCTTTCCTTGTTCTGAACCATTCCCTGGGTAAAATTCAGGAAGTACTAAAACAGGTGTGTCTCACGAAAATACCCTATTTCGAGGGTTGACCCAAGTTTTACTGATCAAAAATACAATTTTTAGCAAGTTAACGTGCATATCAGAGCACACCCATGTAAAGGAAAACATGCACCCTATACTGAAAGGTGGTATCCCTTTACTAGAAACTTTCGGCCATAATATCTTAGAGTCTCAAGTTCATCTTTTATCCCCCAAGTGCTTTTATCCCATAATGCTCCGATATGTTGCAACGCACACTTGTCAGCCGGCCCTGGTTAACCAAGACCCTATATTCCCTAGATTTTCAGCTGGAGTGAGCTCCACCCTAGCCCAAGTGGCTTAAGCTACTCCAACCAAGTAGTGCATATGACTGGCCTCAAGTAGGCACATGCACCTCCCTGTGCGTAAATTGACCAAATAGAGTGATGACAAATGAACTTATTAGGGAGCCCCTTAGAAGCGAAGCCATAGTGTGCTGGCTGTCCTGCAGAAGTATACTCAGGCCTAATTTTCTTCATGAAATTGGGGCCGGATTCTCTCTGGAGTTGTAAAAACGGTATGACAGATGCACAATGTTCAATCCCTACACAAATTGGATCGATCTATGACAACCAATTGCTACTCATATATCCTTTTTAGGTCCCAAAAGCTGGTAAGTATATTAACTTTCTCGATTGCCCAAAGTTCATGCCTATCAAAGGAAATCACCAAACCGCCTCCTACACTCCAGTCACATGCAAATCTGCTGAATATGGGAACTTTATCGCCGGTATGGACGGAGTGCGCATAAAAGGCATTCACTGCCAAAGGCACTGCAGCGTCTTCGCAGTGTCAACTGGTACTCGGAGAACTAGGTTTGGGTGACCACTAGCGGTGTGCACTGGAAGACAGATAACTCTCCCCTGCATTTTTCTGAAATCGCCATAATTTCTGGGTCGAGCCAGACCTAGTTGGATATACCAATATGTATTTGTTAGCGGACCTTTCTTATGGTGTTGCACATTAGTCATTCCGAAGTCTACACCTTTTGGCATGTGAGGGTCGGGACCTCTCCATCGTCGTAATGCTTGAGCGCCAGTATACTGCAACTAGTATGATCTACTGATCGTAAACTAGTGCTAGGTACAAGGTCCTGGCATACCCTACCTCATCGATAGCCTAGTAGGTGGACTAGGGGTACCTAGATAGTATGACTGCAGACCTGCCTACCAGAAAAATGATAGTAGCTATTAGCCTGATAGTGGGACTGCCGAAAGTCCGGACTGGGCATGGGCCACTACGGTACCATGCACATTTTGCATGTGTATTTCATGACCTGGATGTACTATGGAGTAGGTATCCAGCTACTGGGACTGCGATGGGATGCATATGATCGATAGTGCACGTACCTAGGTGCCCAGCCTGCATGACTGATGATGGACTGATAGTAGGCCTGCACTCCCCATCCACGACACACACACACACACACACAGGTCATGATATCATCCACTGTTATTAGTACTGCGTAGTATGCAATGGAGTGAAATTGGGAAGTAAACAGACATGCCACCACTAACAGTAGACATAACAATTCCAATGTAGTGCTCACCTACCAGGATGGACTACTCATGGATGTAGGGTACCTATATATATAGTCCAATCATGCATCTAGCTATACATAGCTATCCAGTCATATGCAGTCACCTCCAGTGAGTGCGCGTAGGAAATGCCGTATGTCCCATTTGTTCATCACTCCATTAGGTGTATGCTAGTCATGCGACTCACTGCCAGCTGCCATCTATCTATGGACTCCACTGCACTACCTGACATGCAAAACTGCGTGCATGAGTGCCAGGGTACTGGAGCTCCAAAATCAACAATTGTCATAGTACGTATCCGACTGTCGGTCTTAGTACCGACTGCCTACCTACAGAAACCAATATCCAGATATGTATCACTCATCCACTATCAGCTAGCTCAGGGGTGCGGCATGAGCGTGGCACGGTGAGCTTATATGGGACTGGGAGCGTCATAGCTGCCTGTCCTGTTCGATACATTTCCCAGGTCAGAAATGTCTTCATTGGAGCCATGTATCTGAATGCACCATGGTTGGGAGATTGAAGGTTGCATTTTGTGGGACTGTAACTGGTGTAAAAATAGTCTACTGGCATATGCCCCATGACTATATGACAATACTCATGAGTTAATAGCTGCCCTACCTAATGCCAGCTAGTCCAGCTACTATGAGTGCCACTCCACGTACGGTAGCTGCATGGATGCCCAGTAGTAGGTGGACTCCCACCTCGGACTGATGGCAGTACACATCCCAACTGCATGGATCCATCATCCATAGGTATCCAGGTACTGATGGGCAGTACCTCAGTGAGGTACTATCAGCTACTTGATGGGCCATGCACGAAGCTCCCCACTTCCTGATCCATGCAACAGCAGGAATGATCTAGTATTCATCATAGCGCACACTGCTATACTACTCGATGGAGGTATAGTCACGGTAGACAGCCCTCAGCGTAGGTACCCTGGGAGGTCTGGCGTGCAAGCTAATTTTGGACTATCCAGGGGCATGTAATGACCTACATCACTAATGGCGTCTTAAAATCGGGTGGTGGAAGCAACTTATCTTGATCCTTTCTTTTGGGTATCTGATTGGAACTCAGAAAATATGCTGTTCAAGATATCTTAGGTAACCCATCGTTGTTGTACCACACAAAGTGATACAGACCGTTGGCCAAGCAACATTTGTCTGGCCAAATCATGCTTATTCATGGAAATTTTATGCACTTGATCATGGATTAATACATTGGAGCTACGCATAAGGCCTGTGGAGCACCATTGGTCCGTTCTCGAAATCTACGTACGGATGCCTGTAGCTAAAACTGCATTGTATTGCAGGGAGTAACAAGCTACTGGAGACTGTGGCTGCGTGAGGCCACAAGGGATGTTAACGCAGCTTTTAGGTTACAGGGGTAAAGCCACATAATGGGCCAGCATACATGACTAAACTCCATGTGTAGTTGATATGGACTGTTCAACATGGAGGATGGGGTGACACATCATAAGAGCTTTCTCAAGCCTAGGAGTCATTGTTAAATTACCAGGGCACTAATAATGATTTAAATTTTAGGGCATATGGTTAAATTGCTCGGATTACAATTACAGAGAGTGGCTGTGAAAACTTTTTACTAAACGTTTTTAGGAATCAGTCTAGTGTTGTGGTTCTTCTGATAATAGTATATTAAATAGCATTTATTTGTTGCATCCCTAATTTCACTATCCTGGGAATATCTTGTTTACTAACATCGATATTTTCATGAGTGAAATTGCTTGGGTATATTAAGCCTGGCTCTAAACTCGACTAAGTTGTTAGATCTTGACATACGATTTTGTTTCATCTTGTTAGGATTTGCGTGAGGACTCATATGAAATGCAAACATAATATTTATCATAGGTGCACTTTTAACAGTGTTTGATCATGGCACTTATCGTTTAAGTTTCCTTTGCTAAAAAAGAATATATAATATAGCTTGCTATGGACTAGTAGAATGTCCATAGTGCCACGTAAGGCAGCTTTTACATGTCTGTAAATAATGGAGAAGGTATCTGAGGAATATGTAAAACCTTGCCGCAAGTATAACTTGGTAACTTTAAGATAAGATTAAAAAATTACATGCAGTTTCACTATAGTTTCGACGACGCAATTGAGCAATAAATGAAACTCGTATATCCCCAAATACGCTAATATCACTATGTGCCACGGATAGATATCTCAGACGCCTCAAATGTAGCCAAAAAAAATAGAAGGCCTTTTATACAATTTCAACAGTACGGCTAGTGGCATATTGGTGGCACTATCATAAATCTGATTGGTGACCTTAAAAGATAGGGGCTGGTGCACACTGTTCCAAATACAGGTAAGGCAAAATGCACCGGCAATGAAATTCTACGAGTGTAATTCCTGGTTGCAAAGCTTAAAGAATCTGCTCCACTCTCAACTTGCAGGCTCCTGGGAACCATCAATGTAATTTTTTAAACAAAAAGTGTGTCTGGCTACTAAATTAATGGACTTTCCACCATACCATGTGTTTAGAGCACAGATTAAGTCCTCTGGCGGTCATAGGTCATTCACTGTGAATTTCTGCTTAAAACACGTCAGGCAATGAGACTGTATGTACCCAAGCGGTATGTGGCATTCTGCTACTAGGGGATAACTAGCAGCTGGGTGACCTACCCCCCACTCCGAAATGATATGGAGTGTATGCCACTGACTATGATGGGAGGGCTCCGCTTTATAATATGACCCTCAGTCTCCAAAGCTAATTTGCTAAGTGACACCATCGATCCCCAGTGAGGGTGTGTACTGCATGGCACTATCCCACTAGTAGGGCTGCATATGGTCTGCATCAAGCATGTAGCAACTGATATGTGTGTGTATATCCTATGCCAGCCATGGGACTGGCATGATGGGATGCATCATCAGTGAGGTACATGAGGTAGTTCTATCCATACCTCGGGAGCCTTGGTGGATGGGGACGCCTGGGAGTGCATACGCTAGTGCAGCTGCATGAGCTCATGTGTAGGGGCTGAGGGTCACTATGCATCCCATGTATCCAGCAAAGTAACTGGCACACTTTAACTCCTGGGCATTTCCTATGGGATTTACGGTCCCGCATGATGTATCTACTATTGGTGTATCTATCAGGTGGGATTACAGTAGGCTAGGCTGACTCTGACTACCTACCTCCCATATAGCACCATCCACCCCTCTTTTATTAATGTCCTGTAAACCAAGGCTGGGATCGAACCAGTCACCAGCCCTGGGCAACCCGGCGAGAACTAATCGGTAATGTGTCAATCCTTGTCAGCTAGATGGGCACCCCCAGTTCAAACCAATGTGGATGGGAGGTATCGAGGTAGCTGAATCTAACAGGTAGAGCTTATAGCTCGGAGCCTGTTCCCACTGAGCTGCACCCTGTGAAAAAAAGTCTATTCTACATGGGAGGGTCCATCCATGGGGACGTGAGGTATCAGGTCATCATCGGTCCCCTAAGAGACATGTTCTATCATGGCATGCGCACTCGATGCAGTCATCCCCAGGCTCCAGCTAACCAACCTGATCAGCAAATTGTAATGGAGGGTTAAACTTTATCAGCATTACCGTGGAGATAGTCCCTGGATGCCAGTGGATGGGATCCAGTGAGCTCACCGGCATACTGATCTTGCTGGCTATGCCAGGTGCCTGGCAGCTGGAGTCACCCCTATACCCTTCCATACCCTCCATGCTCCCCATTTAGTATTTGAATGAGCCCTACTTATGAATCTTTACATATCCATGCCGTGTGGACTAGGGTTCAGCTGGACTTCTATGTCTCCATAAACTCCGACGTGTATAGCTGCGAGGTGCAGTAGTGCAATACGCTTCCCCATGAAGAATAGGCATTGGATCTTTAACATTTTTCCTGTTTTGACACCTAACTGTAAGGCCCTATTCACGTTATCTTAGGAATACCTGATTGAATATTTGCAGTCGTGCCAGAATCCCCTTGGTTACTGTCCCTTTTTGAAGTTACTTTTCAAATCGAAAATAGCATATGGGACTCAGGCCGTAGGTTTAGCTTACAAGGTAACATTTTCCCAAAAGTGGACAAGACTCTCAAAGTT
>NC_056731.1:282277164-282309664 GCF_019279795.1 Protopterus annectens
GAAAACTATAACATGTATCTACTCCTCCTCAAATTTCCTTTGGCAGGGGTAGTGTACTGCATCTGGCTCAGAGTTTTATTCGACTTTTGATCCTTACTATTTATTGCTTTCTGGTAAAAAAAAAAAAAAAAAAAAAAAGACCGCCTTTCCTGAAGAGATTCAAGATTCTGAATCTGTACTGGAAGATGAAGAGATACATGTTTTTTCCTCAGTTTTCTGATTCAGACTCTGGGGAGAGCTCACTTTCTGATTCACCCTTTGGTGTTCCTTTCTTTTTTGAGACTATTTCCAGAATCTGCCAGTGTTTTCAGTGGGAGTACCCTGAAAACACTTCCTCAGAAGATTTTATGAGCTGTTACAGAAGGAGTTTCCTAAATCTTCCCCATTTCCTCCATTTCTGTTAGCTTTGGCAGATGTTTCTCTTCCTATATTTTTCCTGACATCCAGCCTGCTGCCCGTAGAAAGGCAGATAGAAAGTATACAAGTTCTTCAGTATTTTTAACTATTTATCTTCTGTTCCCAAACTTGACCTAGCAACTTATAGTGTTAGTCATTCCTACTGCTTTTAAACAGTTAATTCCTATTGGATAATGATGGGAAAATTATTCATGGGTCTAGGAAAGTAGTGTATGCTTCTGCATCTTTGATTTTCAGACTTTAGAATTGTGAGACTCCCATGTTAATGTTTATTCTGACAATTATGAAAATATGAAAAATGTTTGGTCTACAGTTTTTTCTTGCGAGGAAACATTTGCATTAAATTATTTTGTTTCTTCTATTGCAATAGTCCCTGCTCTGTGTGTGTGTGTGTGTGTGTGTGTGTGTGTGTGTGTGTGTGTGTGTGTGTGTGTGTGTGTGTCTTTGTGCGCATGTGTGCATGGCTCACTTGATAACTCTTCCAAGGCTATGTCCTCTGGTACTGTTGTGATATTTGCCTGGCTGCATTCTCAGAACCTCCCAAAAGGATGTGAATAATGAGATTTTATTTTCTCTTTTGGATGAGATTCACTTTTTATTTTCCTTTGCTGCATAGATGATCAAAAAGTGTGATTAAAGGGGTAGGTTAAATCAGGGAATCTAAGATTTTGTGCCGTCTGTTGTCTAAGTTTCTAAAGGTTTTCCTAACCCGCATCTAATTTTGCCATATAGCAGGGGTGTTCCAAAATAATTCAGGAACCCCCAAAACCAAAGATATTCCAGCTAGTTAGTTTGTCTGTTTAAGGAACTTTCTCTCCTTGTCCGCAAACCATTTTTCCTTTCAGAAAATTTGAATGTCCATTTTCTCTTTGGCAACACATAGTTTCAGAAAAATTGTGTCTGAAGGTTATTCATCAGGTTTATAGATGACAGTGAGAGGTTATTCATCCTTGCCAGGAGGCTATTCCTCATCAAGCAGACTGTTTTATTTCCACCTGTCCTTCATTATGTGCTGTTCCTGGGAGTGATAGAACCATTTCCTCCTTCCCAGGTTGGGAAAGGGTTTTATTTAAGGATGTTTTTAGTACCAAAGAAAGAAGATGATTGGAGACTACTAATGGATCTTCTTTTCAGACCTGTGTGTGATGGTGCTTAACTTCAAAATTATGTCACTTCATGATCTGTTACTTCTACTTCCTCATTCAAGTTACTGGCAACTCTGCATTTACAATATGCTTATCTCATTCCTTTTCATCCAAACATCAGGTGTTTCTTCAGGTCTGTGTGTCCTGATCACTTTATTAGTTCTCTGATTTACACTTTGGACTGTCCACTGCACCAAGAGTGTTCACCAAGTGGTTAGCTTCATTTATAGCTTGAGTATCTTTTTTTTTTTTACATGTTTAGATGACTTACATATCATTTTCAGAGTTCTTTTTCCATGTCCGGAATCTCTCACTTCGGTGACAGATTTCTTACACAAGCTGGGATTCCAAGAAAATGTTCATAAGTCCTTTTTGGCTCTTTCACACAGGATTGTGTTCCTGGTGTGTCACCTGGACACTTCAGTTCAAAGAGCTTTTTTTACTATGGAAAAATACATCTATAGCTAGACCTATTTCTAAGGTTTTCCACTCAAACTTTGGTCACTGTGAGGGAATACATCTGGGTTTTGGGTCTCATGGCATCTGTGATTCTCATGATAACCCTGGCAAGACTCCACATGAGAAAGACACTATGGTATTTGAAGTCTCTTTGGCCCCAGCATCAACCTCTCATCTTTTCAAATACCAGTTCTGGAGTTTGTGAAAACAGCAAATATCCCTAAATTTGGGTCTCTGCTTAACCTTCCCTGTTCCAAAGTAGTCATTCCTCACAGATGTCCCTGACTTTGCTTGGGGAGCAGTTTTAGGAGGGATAATATTGCGAGTGTGAGACACCTAGAGCAGATTCAAGCACATAAATATGAAAGAGATGCTTGCCCTGATCAAGGCGCTCATCTCTCTGAATCATCTTTGGTCCCCAGCACCTCTTCAAGTTGTTTCAGACAATATCACAGTCATGTGGTACATCTTCAAGCAGGGAAGAACTAGGTCATATCCCCTTTACAGACTAGCTATGTTAGTATGGGATGTAGCTTTGCAGCACAGTCTCACTGTACACACATCCTTCATTATGTCACTGCAATACTGTGTGGTAGACAAACTGAAAAAGATAGGGCAGACCCACGTGTATGCAAATTAGATCGGGGGAGTTCCAAGATTTTATCTACCTTTGTGGAGTTTCTCTGGGAGACCCATTGGCCTTCTCTCTAAATAATCAGCTAGAAAGATTCTGCTTCAGGACTGCATGCTAGGTCTGGAAGACAGATGCATTTTTATTTGACAGGAGTATTCTTGTATGCTTTTCCACCTTTTTTCTGATATGCAGGGTACTTCTGAAGATTCAGAAGGAATTCCCTAATATCTTTGTGGTGACTCTCTTTCTCACTTTGGCAACAGTGGTGGTTCTCCCTTTTTTGTTGGAAATGGCCCAGGGCATTTACCAGAAGCTTCCTCACAGAATGGATCCACTCAAGATCAGGGGTGTTTGATACACACCAGCCCCAATCAACTTCAACTAACTGAATGGATGATAGAATCATATTTTCCTTAAGTCATCAGTTTACGGAGGACATTAAGCAGGAACTAATGGAGGGAAAAAAATTGCTACTAGAAAATCATATATTACTAGCAAATGTTAAAGGTTTTCGATTTGGTGCCAACAACAACATAAGCAGCACCCATTCAGGGCTAGTTCTTCTCTGTTTTTTCAATATTTGTGTGAGTTACATTCCCATGGGCTTTCTTACTCCTCCATCTAGGTTCATTTATTGGCTATTTCCAGCATGTCTGCCCATGGATCCTTCTCTTTCAAGAATTTCTTGTGTCAAAATGTTTTTGAAAGGGTTTTTAATTAAGAGGCTTCCAAGAAAAAAAAAAGTGGCCCCTTCTAAATATCTTCATTTTTTGTTAGAGAATCTAATACTCAATCTATTTGAACCAGCTAATCTGTCTGACCTGAGGTTCTTAACATGGAAAATAGATTTACTGATTGCTGTGAACTTTGCAAAAAGAATATTTGAGTTGCAAGCTCTTATGGTGAGTCAACCCTTTCTCATTTTTCACAAAGATAGGGTGTCTTTGAGAACGAATCACTCTTTTATGCCTAAAAAGGTATCCTAGTTTTATTTAAGCCAAACTCTCCATCTCCCCATTTTCTTTACTGATTTTAAAAATGAGGGAGAAAGCATACTCCATACTTTGGATTTTCACTAACAACTCAAGTACTATCTTCACAGAACTTAATCTTTCAAATCTTTGAATCTGCTGTTCTTTTCTTGTGAAGGTAAGATGAAGGGACAACTTGTGTCAATGCAGATTATTTGCAAGTCGTTATCTAGGGCTCTTGCCTTTTTTATACTCACTACAACAAACTTATTCAAGGCAGGGTCAAGTTCTACTCCACCAGGGCTCTGGCTTCATCTGTGGCTTTTTGGAAAGGACTGGATTTAAGAAGTATTCTAGAAGCTGCAACCTTTTACAAAGTGCTATACGTTTGATTCATTCTCTAGGTTTAGACTAGGCTTTGCAAGAAGCATTCTCTAGCGGCTCCTGAACTGTTTTCCTTGCATCTCTGAAATGTGTTAAGTTAGGGTAATCCACCCTTAAAGCTAAGGCTACTGCAGCAGTGAACAATGTGATGACCATAGTATAGTGTAAGAAAATTTACCATAAAAGTAGATGCTTGAATGATCACTGCAGCTGAAGCCGCTCCCTCCCTTCAGCCACCTTATTTTTTGGTGTGTTGTTTATTAGAGGAAGCTGTTATTTATTTTCTATCCTTACTAGCATTGTCCTTTCAGGATTCAACCTCCCACTGTTTTGGCAGGAAAGTTCTGAAGGGCTAGCGGTTTAGGTGTGTAAAAGGTGCCCTGAAGCTTTGGAAACTGGAGAATGTTATATCCTTGAAAGGATATATCCCATATAGCTAAGACTACTGCAACATTGATCATTCCAGCATGTACTTTTATGGTACGTTTACTTACATAACAGTACCTCCCCCCACTCTATTTCCTTCCTGAAGATGGCACCTTTGGAAAAGTCCTGGAATTGATGAAACAGAGTGAATGTGATCCTCTCTCCCACCCTCTCAGGCTGAGAATGTGCTGCTTGAAGTATATGTCTCTTTCACTCGTATGTCTCAGGTAGTCTCTCCTACTGACAATCTCATAAATTTGATTGCCAGTAGGGCATTGTACAAACCAAATACAGTGAAAAACATTCCACGCTATTCCAGCATCATACATTCCCCTAAAGATACTGGTAACCAAGGCAAAAATTTGAACAAAAAAACTAAGTATGGATGCCACTGTGGTGCAGCCGTTGCGTTGTCGCCTCACAGCAAGAGGTTCTCCTGTTAGATTGGTGGCTAGACTGCATTCTATGTGGTGTCTGCATGTCCAGCATTTGTGTGAGTTTTCTCCAGGTGCTGTGGTTTCCTCCCACATTACAAAGACATGCGTCTGGAGCATTTCTCCCCAGGCCTCTGCTGAAAATTGGCTTGTTCCAAGTCTGACTTTCCTGGTAAACAAATGTTAAATAAAATAAAATAAATGAAACAAAACAAAAAGGTACATGTAACGGCAATTGAACTGCTATATGAAAAGTTTTTTATTGAATCCAACACTAAGCACTTTTGTCTTAAACAAGACTTCATCAAAGTGAAAACTAGTAAAACCGTAACCGTCTTTAAATAGTCTAAGGCCACCAATCAGATCCCATAAGCAATTACAAATGATTAATCCTTAAAGGTGAATAGTCAAGTAAAAGTAAAAAACTTGTTAGTAGACATACAATTCATCAATAACATTCTATTTAAGTATGCACATATCTCTAAAAATTAATAATGAGCAATCTATAGTAAAAAAATGAATAATAATACATGGAAATCAATTCAGTTATATAAAAAACACAATAGTAATCAGAGTAATAAACATGAACTTGTATCATAATGTTGATGCCCTGTTCTTTAGGACACAAAAAAAGGACATAGAATCATTTAGATCTGGTTCTACACGTGCATTTATCCTAATTTGCCAGTTTAGCTCCTTTATATTGAGTTTGTTTTTAAAATCGCCCCCTTGGTCACTGTGTAGCATCTTATTGGTAACAATAACAAAGAAAAGTATTTATTAAAATCAGAACAACTCTGTGTGTATTTTCACAGGGCATTTTTAGTATTACCCTTACAGATGTCATACAAATGTTCATATATCTTGTCCTTAAGTTTTCTAGTTGTCTTACCTACATAAAATGCTGGACAGGATATACATGAAGCCAGATAAACCACATTTTTAGTTTTACAGTTCACTCTTCCAGGACAAGCTATGGTTCTGTTGTATCCCTCCACACAAATGTAGGGAACATTGTTAATGTATTTGCAGTATTTACACGTTTGTTCATAGAGGAAACCCCTTCATAGTTCAACAGTTTGGTTCCACCTTCCAAGATGTTTTTAAGGTTTCTACCTCTACTGTAGACAATCAATGGAGAATCACCTAATTTTTTTTAAGTTCCTGTGAAAAAATCAAATTCCAAGTTGACCTTAAAATTGCTGTATTGTTGTGTGCCCTGATACCATAGTGAACTACCATAGCATCCTTCATGTTTAACTTTCTTTCCCCTGTGTTAGTGTGGCTGGTAACATGAACCATCACTAAAAATATATCAATATTTGAACTAGCCAATATGGGGGCGTACTTTGTCTTTCTGTCCCTAACAATATTCATTTTAACCTCTCTAGCATAGAAGTGGGATAACATCTGATGTTAAGTTGTCAATCTCACCTTCATTCTTGCTTGATGGGTTCGGAGCCGATCCTCAGCTCCGACTCGGCACTTTGCTAAGCACGAGAGTCACTTTTACCAGCTCGAGGCAGCCCCATATCCCATGATGCAAGGCGGTAAGTACCCAGATCTCGTTTGCCGCTTCGCTGATGAGGTCCTCCTTTTGCCAGCTCCTGGTAAGTGATAGTTTTAAACTACTTTTTGCCCCTAAAATTTAATAATATTCACTTTTCTTTAGTATACCTTCATTTTTACTTAATTGTAAGCCCTTTTCTGACTAAAATTATTTTTCCTTCCCCTTATTTTAGTCAGGCCTTCATTCCCTCCCATCCCCCCACTGTTAGGGTGTGTGTGTGAGAGGTTAATTATTGTTTTATAGATAATCTTAGTTGTCTGATTGGGACTGTGTGTGTGTACTGTTTTGTGTACAACCATGTCCAAAGAGCAAAGGGTCTCGGGCTTTAAGAAGTGTGACTCGTGCTGTCAGAAGATGTCTCTGACAGACGGTCACACTTCTTACTTAAATTGCCTGGGACCTCTCCACCTGCAGGACTCCTGTGCAATTTGTCATTCCTTTAGCCAGAGAGTCCTGCAGGAGAGGAGAAATAAGTTGATTTTAAGGGGTCTCCTTAAACCGGAGGGCTCTCCGGCAAAATCGGCTCCTAGCAAGACTTCTGAGTCTTCCAAGGCCCAGGCTTCTGTATCTAAGCCGGTGGCCTCGGCTCCGACTCCTTCGGAGTCGAAATCGGCTCCGGCTGGAGCCGATCCTGTCTTGCCAAAATCTTCGGCACCGATGGCTATCGGTGCCGATACTGCTATGGTCACATTGGTGTCGGCTCCGACTGGCTCCGACCACCATGTGGCTCAGGCTTCGGTGTCGGCGCCGACCGGCACCGACACCGTTACTGTTATGTCTGTATCGGTTCCGGCTGGAGCCGATGCATCGAAACTTTCATTCGGAGCCGAAAAGCCATCGGCTCCATCTGGATCTGTGGTTTCTTCGGCTCTGATGGTTCCTTCGAGGAAGAGGTCCAGGTCCCCTTCCTTGGAACTGATACTTTCGGCTCCGGTCTCACCTCTCCTTTCGGAGCGGAGCCATCGGAGCCGATCATCTAGGTCGTCCAGGCTTTCAGACCATGATTTAGAGAGGGTGGTAAGTAGATTGTTGAAATCACAGGCACTGGCCCAGATGCTTCATAGTCCGTCTCAACAGATGACTATTAGTCCACACCCTCTTCAAGTTCCTCCTTCGACTCTACCTCAGAGTTTGGAGCTGGAGTCTTCGGGGATAGTTACTGCTATGGCTGAGGGGCAGATACCCCCCCCTTCTGCACCCTCGGCATCTACTCTTATCTCCTCTTCGAGACCTTCCTTGGAGGGATTCGGTGATCGGGCTTCCCTGGTCTCCTCCGAGGGGGTGAGTGGCATCGGACCCTTGTCCGACCCCGCTCTTCCCCTTGGAGCCTCGGCCTTGGTGAGCTCGGCTCCGACATCTGCCTCGGAGCCTTCCCTTTCGGTGGGCCCTGGAGTCCCGGTTTCTTCAGAACGGGTTCTCTCGGATCTCCCTGGGAGGGGGGCCTTTGAGGTGATGAAGAGTGTGCTGGCCACTGGGCTCAGCCAGCAGTCTATTCCCTTAGCTCCTCCCTCTACAGTGCCTGTCGATATCTCTTCCATCTCTCTTGCTCCCGGACCTAGAGATCCACCGCCTCAGGTTTGCCCACTGGGAATAACCCCCTCTTCCGAGGATTCTCCTGACCAGTCAGGAGATCCTCCGCGCAAGAGGACTTGTAAGAGGAAACACCTAGACTCCCCTGAGTCTATCACTTCAGATACCGACTTAGATGAGTCGGAGGGATCCCCAAGATCCCCCTCTGAGGATGTCTCCTTTTCAGACATCCTAGAACTCCTAAAACAGAGGGGAAACTGGCCCTCCACAAATCCCTCTGAGGATGAGTCGGTATACCTAGAGGCGTTTGGATCTCAGCCCTCCACCTCCTGGGTGTCTCTGCCTTTCGACCCCCTTATGCAGGTTATTGCTCGAAAGGCTTGGGCTGCTCCTGACTCTGTAGAGCCAGTTCCTAGGAGGCCGGCTGAATCTATTACAGCCCCTTCGAAAAGCAATTCCTTACGAAGGTGTCCCTGTTGATGCCATGGTGGTGGCGGCTGCCACTAAGAAGGAACTTGCAGATCCTTCCGTACCAGTCCATCCTCCTAATAAGGATTCTAGGACCATGGATAGGTATGGCAAGCGGATGTTCTCTTCAGCGACCTTTGCTATCGCTCGCTGAACTACTTATGTCACTTCACCAGACTCCAAAGGGACATCCTTAAGGAACTAGGTGAAGTAGTGCAGGATCCTACGGCTGCAGGGGCTCAAGAGAAAATTGCTTCTCAGCTAGGAATCCTTAATTCTATAGCTAACTCCTCCATGCGACTGATATCATATGCAGCAGATGGAGCGAGTAGAGCCCGTGGGTACAGGGGTGGCTCTTAGGCGTCAATCCTGGATGCGGCTCTGTAATTTTCAGATCCCTTTAAGGCGTCCTTCACAAACTCTCCCTTTGATGGGTCAGCTTTGTTTGGCCCTCAAGTGAAGGATACATTGACCAGGTGTGAACAGGACGGCAAGACTCTTTCTGCCGTGGGTCCATTTTCCACCCTTCTAGACCTTACCCCAAAGGACAGAAGGGTGGAAAGATGTGGTTCCATAAATCCCAAGGAGTCACGCCAGATACGTGGTCAGTTTACCCCTAGAGGCAGAGGGGTAATAATAACAGATGCGCTCTAGAGGCAGAGGGGTCCACAAAACCAGGGAAGCAGAGAGTCTCTCTGACAAGCCCTTCCAGCATCCCTGAGATGTTGCCCGACTCTCCATCCTTGGAGGCAGTCGGGGGAAGACTATCGCTGTACCCAGAAGCCTGGCGTTCCCTTTCTCAAGACAGATGGGTACAGTCGATTATATCCGAGGGTTACAAAATTCCTTTCGAGGAAAGTCCTTTCTCTCACAAATTCCCTTCCAGATGTACCACCCGGTCTAAGGGAAGTTGCAGAGTTAGAAGTATTAAAGCTTCTACAAAAAAGAGCCATTCAGCCAGTTACAACAGACCATTCAGAGCCCGGAATCTACTCAAGATTCTTTTTGGTCCCCAAAAAGACGGGAGACTGGAGACCAATATTGGATCTCAGCAGACTCAACAAGTCTGTGAGAAAGACAAGATTTCAAATGGTCACACTTCAGTCAATTTTGCCCTTCCTAGAGAAGGACAACTGGATGTGCTCAATAGATCTTTAGGACGCGTACTATCACATAAAAATTCACAGATGCTCCAGAAGATTTCTCCGCTTTCGGCTGGGGTCCAGTAATTTTCAATTTAGAGTCCTGCCCTTTGGTCTCACTACAGCCCCCAGAGTGTTCACCAAATGTATGGCAGTGGTCACGGCTCACCTGAGACGTCAAGGATTCCAGGTGTTTCCGTATCTCGATGACTGGCTCCTTTCAGCCACCACCAGGCATCAACTTCTTCAAGCCAGGGATTACACACTAAATCTTTGCACTCAGTTAGGAATTTCGATCAACTACGAAAAATCCTCCTTATTGCCCTGCCAGTCTATTACCTTCATAGGCGCAAACTTAAACACTGTTCGGATGTCAGCAACCCTCACAGACCAAAGAATCTCAGATATACAAAGTCACGTGAGGATCATCCTTGCCAGCAAAAAGGTGCAAGCCAGAATGGTTCTGAAGGTGTTGGGCCTCATGGCTGCGGCCATTACCCTTCTTCCCCTGGCCCGCTTCTACATGCGTCTACTTCAATGGATGTTGTTCACTCAGTGGTCTTACCAACAACTTCCAATGCGTCACCAAATCCTGGTGACACAAATTTGCAAGAATCATCTTTCATGGTGGATTACTTCTCCCCAGATTCACCAAGGCAGACCCTTTGTATCCCCGGCCCCGGTAGCCACTGTCACTACGGACGCCTCCCTGATCGGGTGGGGGGGTCATTATCAGGGCATGATGGTTCATGGGACGTGGCAACCGTTCGAATACCACCTGCACATAAATGTCCTAGAGATGAGAGCAGTGCTTTTAACATTGCAAGCCCTCAACGACTTTCTTCCCTTGGGAACAATTGCAGTTCACACAGACAACATGTCTGTAGTATGGTCAACAAACAGGGCGGAACCAAGTCCTACCCCTTGTGTCGAGAAGCTCTCAGACTTTGGCAATGGGCGATCTCCTCTCATCGGTTTCTGGTAGCAACGCATATCCCTGGGAAAACCAACATTCTAGCGGACATATTGAGCAGAGCTATTCTCATGCCTCACGAGTGGTCTCTCAAACAATCTATAGTGGAGGAGATTTTTCTAGAATGGGGCCGCCCATGTTGCGATCTTTTTGCTACTCCCCAAAACAGCAAATGCCCAGACTTCTTTTCTCTCTTCCCACTGCCAGGCCATCCCCCCAGAGACACTCTAACCCAGGATTGGCCCCAGGGACTTCTTTATGCCTTTCCTCCCTTTCCGCTGATTCCACAAGTTCTCCAGAAAGCCACCGTTTTGAGAGCCAAAATGATTCTCATTGCTCCCTATTGGCCTCGACAAATTTGGTTCCCGTTCCTCCATCGTCACCTTTTGGTGCAGCCGTGGCATCTGGACCCAGTACCAGACCTTCTGATTCACCAATCGGGTCAGCTGTACCGGTCTATCCCTTCTCTCAACCTCACAGCATGGTTGCTCCACTTCCTTCCTTAGCCAGGCTTCCTATGATCTCTAATCCAGTTAGGGATATCATAGTGGCTTCCCTAAAATCCTCTACTAGAAGGATTTATACCAGCAAATGGAAATGCTTCTCTTGTTGGGCAAAAGCTAAAAATATAGATCCTTTTACTGCTCCTGTTCAAGCAGTTTTGGATTTCCTAGCGGAAATCTTTCACGCAGGCTCTTCATCTTCCACGGTCAAAGTTCAGTTGGCTGCTATCTCGAACTTTCATGTCGGGTTTGCAGATCACAACATTATGTCCCACAGGCTTTGTAGAGCCTTTTTAAAAGGAATCTTTCTCCTGAAACCTCCAGTTAGGAGTCCTCCTCCTCAATGGGACCTAAATTTAGTGCTGACATCCTTGATTCTTCCTCCCTTCGAGCCAGCTGTTTCATGTTCCCTGAAATTTCTTTCATGGAAAACACTCTTCCTGGTTGCTATCACCTCGGCAAGGAGAGTGTCTGAACTTCATGCTCTCTCTGTTCGTCCCCCTTATTTGGTCTTCCACAAAGACAGGGTATCCTTGAGAACTAATCCGACCTTTTTGCCTAAGGTCGCCTCAAAAAATAATTTGAACCAGTCTATTGACCTTCCTGTATTTTTCCCAAATTACTCAAACAGATCGGAACAAAAATTACATTATCTTGATGTTCACCGCCAACTCAGATATTATTTGGACAGAACAAAACAATTCAGGAAATCTGATCAGCTCTTTATTTCTTATGCTGATAACAAAAAAGGCCTTCCTGTCTCCAAAGTGACCTTATCTAGATGGCTTTCTTTTCTCATCTCTGAAATCTATCAGCTCAGGGGAAAACAGCTGTGCTCAAAACCTAAAGCACATTCAACCAGAAGCTTAGCCACTTCCACAGCCATTCAGGCTAGACTTCCATTAGACACTATTTGTGCAGCAGCCACTTGGGCCACTCCTCATACCTTTGTTTCTCATTACAAATTGGATTTGGCCTCCAGGGATAGAGCCAGTTTTGGCTCTACAGTTCTCAAGAGTCTGTTCCATTGAGCCACCCAGGATAGAGGTGCTAGGGACGCGGTCCCATCAAGCAAGAATGAAGGCGAGATTGACAACTTAACATTGAGAAGTTATGTACCTACCATAACGTTCCATGTTAGTTGTCTTCTCGCCTTCTTTCTTGCGACCCTCCCTCCTGCCCCCTGGCCTGGACAGACCTTTTTCTCCCTACATGGAAGAATGCTTCTTAAGACCAGACAGTTCTGGTCTTCCTTACCCATCCTTCAGGTTTTTCTGCCTTTCTTTCTTCCTTCTGGGAAGTTTTTTATGCTAGGTGTTATTGCCTATAGATAACAAACGAGATCTGGGTACTTACCGCCTTGCATCATGGGATATGGGGCTGCCTCGAGCTGGTAAAAGTGACTCTTGAGCTTAGCAAAGTGCCGAGTCGGAGCCGAGGATCGGCTCCGAACCCATCAAGCAAGAAAGAAGGCGAGAGAAGACAACTAACATGGAACGTTATGGTAGGTACATAACTTCTCATTCCTGAACATTCAGTTAATAAGTTGAGTTCATCTGAAAAAAAAACAAAACAAAAAAAAAAAAGTCATCAGTAGCTATTCACAAAAGGTGCACCATCTGCCCTTTAACTATGGTCCTTTTTTGGAATAAGGGGTGGTTGCTGTTAAAATGAAGGAAAGCATTTGAGTATGTTTTGTTGCTAAAAATTGTTAGACATATATCTCCTTTGCCTGTATCCTTCATTATGGTGACATCAAGGTAATTGATCTTGTAAGAATCATAACTGTAAGGGAAATGTAAAAAATCAGCAGTTTTGTTAAGATAGGTCATAAAATCAAATATCTTGGACTGGTCACCTTTCCAAAAGGGCAAAATATTGTCCAGGTACCTAAAGTACATTAAGACATTGTCAAACGCATACTGGGACTCTAGGAATGCTGTGCTGCCATGTACAGAATTAAAAAAAAAAAACTCCTGTAAGTGTGTCTTGATCCAATGCCAAACAATAAAAATGTCATCAAAAACATATTTTTATAACAGGATGGTATTCCAGTATGAAGCTATTATTCCAATAACAAAGGAATGTGATTTCAAATAAATGGGCAGTTGCTGGTGTGGACACCTGCCAGAAATAGTCATGAAATATGAAAAAAGTTTTTTAGGACACAGTTCGGTAGGCAGCAAATAATATTAATGTAATGGGAAGTAAGATCAGTGTTCAAAGAAATTATCTCTCTGAACCATTCCAACCTAAGCTCTTGGGGAATAACAGTAAACAGGTCTTTTACACCCCCATTAATCAATAGGTTCATAGGTAGGTATTAGGCTATCGGCCCTGGGGCCTATACAAGCCCAGCCAAAAAGGTACCCTGGCTTTTGCCACCCAAGAAAATTTTTTTCCTGTGCCACTGTCGAGCAGAGCCACAGAAGTGATCCCCGGGGTGAATTTCCTATTTCCCATCCAGTCATCAAGATTTTTCTTGAAGAGTGCTAATGAGGAGCTTTGTTTGATATAGATAGGTAGTTTATTCCAGAGTATGGGAACTCTCTGGGACAGGAATCTATCCCTCCGGCATGTTCTGTTTGTTGTGGTGACAAGCTTTAGGTCCCTAGAGCATGTAGCTTGGAGGGATTTCTTTAAGTGGAGCATGTCCAACAGCTCTGTGTTTGACATAGCTTTGTATGTTAGGCAGATATCACCTCTGAGTAGGTGATATGCGACGGAGTAAAGCTGCAGTTTTTTTGAGACAGTCTGCGTAGGGCATCTGTTTGAGGCCGGTAATCCTCTTTGTGAGGTAATAGGCCATTGATATCAAAAGTTGAACACCTAAGTGTAACTAAAACATCCCAGGTATCTTTAAGGAAGCTGGAAAAATGTATTTACCCATATAAATAAACTGTTTACTCCTTCATGAATGTTTACCCTTTGGAATATTACACTAAATATACAGTACTTTTTAACAATATGTTAATTTGATTTTTTCTGTTGAACAACCGATGGTAAAGAGTTGTGCTTGGTTTAGATGTAATGATCTGCTTATAATAAAAGAGTTTTGTTCCTTTTATATTTATTAATTTTTAATGACATATTTAAAGTTGCACACTATCCCCCAGATTCAGTAATCTTCCGTGCAGGACTAGCTTAGTCCTGCATGGAAGCGACCGTTTAGGAGGAGCACAGCAATGCGCTATGCATATTAATGAAGGCGCACTGCCTGAGCTCCTAAATGAACACGGAGCATGGACAAGTGCAGGGGGCATGTGTGAGAGCAGAGCTCTCACAATGTACATGCTATCAAGAACTGCAGTTTAGCAATAACAATGAGCGAGACTGCTCATAGGGGGTTGCATACCCCCCCCAAGCAACACCCCCAAGTTTATAAGAGCAATAGTTAAAATATAATAATATAAGCAAGTACATTTTTTTTTAAATGGCACAAGAAGATAAATATCAAGATATATACAAATGAAGCAGTACTGCAGTAGTGTAGTGGGCAGAGCATTCACCTTACGAGCAGTCATTCCCATTTCGAGTCTCACTCCAGTACATTCCATTTTCCATGTCAAATCACTTTATGAACAATATTTTCTGTTGCATAACCTGCTAAATAACAAATATTTGTGAACTGGAGTACTGCATTAAATGCAGATGTGATGTGTCCTTGTAATAATGTTGTAAAATCCACAGATAAACACAAGTGCCCCATACAGTATATGTGCACATGAATCAGGGATACAAATTGAAGGTATAATGTGCAATGAACGATAAATACATAGAGTGTCCAAATCCACCACCTTCCCAAGAACCATTTTACATTTCTGTCTAAATTAGTGTGGGAGTAAGCAGGAGTAAGCACTATTAAGCAGTAGTAAGTGGGAGTAAGTATATTTAAGCAGTAGTAAGTGGGTTTAAGCCCGTTTGCGCAGGGGTAAGCAATGTGCACACAGGTTAAGCAATATTGAAGCTAACTCTCTGTAAGCATATTTAATCGGAGGTTAGCATTTCTTACCTTTGTGCAAACCCATGCAAACCTGCTTACAATTGCTTAAAGGTGCCTTAATCACTCTGTATGCAACAGCTGCTCTTCTGTCCAGAAACAAAATAAACAGCCCTTGCAGGTCTTGAGCTCAGGACCCTGTACACAATAGTCACAGTAGTTAACCAGTAAGCCATCACAGCAGTACATATGACTGAGGTATCACCAAACAGATCCTCACTATAGCAATATTAAACTTAACATGGGAAAGGAATCTATATACAGTTTTATGTTGTATAACCTACTACATAACATAAATATGTGAAATGGAGTACTGCATTAAATCCAGATGTGAGGTGTCATTGTAATAAAGTGTTGAAATCCCCTAATAAACACAAGGACCCCATACAGTGTACGTTCACATGAATCATGGATACCAAACACATATATAACATGCAGTGAATAATAAATCAATGCCAAACAGCAAATAGTATGCAAATTAAAAATTAAGCAATACTAAGCTTTGCACAGCCCTGCTTACTAGGTATAAGCAATGTGTTGGCCATCTAAATCAGATTGCCCATTGGTACACCCCTTTAAGCAATGCCAGCGTTAGGTAAGCGGGTTTGCCCATAGCTTAGCATTTTCAAAACCATCCAATCACAGCTAAGTGCGGGAAATCGGTCCTATTTAAACCCAACAGGCGGGATTACAAATCATAATTGGTTGCAGCTTCCTCCTGTAGGCACTATGACTGGTGTGGGAGAGGGAATGCACTTTCGGGCACAGCGCTGGGGCATCCAGGAGTCCAAAGTCATGGCAGGACTCCTTGTTAAAGACCATGACCACAAACTGCTGCAGGACCAGTACCAGGGTTCCCAATATAAAGCAGAAGCCTGGGACCATCTTGCCCGTGACCTCACCAGTGCCACTGGCATACCTCGAACTAGTGAGCAGGTCAGGCATCACTATGCCGACCTGAAGCGAAGAAAGAGAGAGCTCTTGGATCAGTGGATCCAAGAGGTTAGGTGGACGGAGGATGTCCCAACAGTGTGTAAGTATCAGTCCACTACTTGTTTAATAATTGCCAGCTCATGTATATTATGGATAGGTATGGCTAAATATTCCTTTTATTTCTTTGACAGTGGCAGACGAGCAGGCTGTGAACCAGGAAGCCCATGCCTGTAGATTGCAGAGGTTGTGTCGCGAGGCAGGTTAATAATACTCTTGCATGTACTGTCATAAGAAATAAATCTAAAAGTAGTAGAAAGTTAATTGCCAGTATAAAACCTGTATTGTTTAAGGCATGTACTGAATAGACCAGACAATATGGCAGGAAGAATCTCATATAGGCTGCATGTAAATAAAAAGTTAACAGCCTGACACTAAAGGTCTAACTGCTGGACTGCCTGTGTTTACTCTGTTATCATATGGTAATGTAGTGTTGCAGTCTCTTAATAGTACTGTTGTATTAAGCACTGTTACCCACACTGTGCTACATAAATAAAATGTGTAGGAATGTCTGTATATGATTGTTGTAATCACAAAAGTTCATATTGTACAACTGAGAGAGACTTAGACAGAAAACAGTGAAAAGATAGACAACATAATCCAGACAGCATACTCAACTGAGACATGAACTGTTGTATTTTTAGCACACGCAGCCATGGTTCAAATCCTGAGAGTGGTAGTAAGTTGTATGCAGAATCATACCCCACAACTGTACAGATATGTCCAGAATGTCCAGTTAATTGGCCCATATCCACTGCCTGTCAACCTGTCCCCCTGGCAAAACAGTGGGATGATCCCAGACGTTTAGGCAGCAAAATGACATACAACTGATTGTCAGACATCTATAAGAACAAACCTGTCACTCTAGCAACTCCCCAAACTGAGAGTAATAAGCAAAGTATGTCCCATCTCCACCCCCATGTTGTGAAGCTGTGACCAGAGTGTGTGCAGTAACAGAGTGAGAAGTGTGTGCATAATAATAATGATGTGGAATCTAGTAATATGTGTGCCAACATTCAGGTAGTACTAACAAACATCCCCCCTACAGGTCTGCCGGATATCAAAACTGTGCCTAGAAATAAAAGATTGAAGTCCTGGACTGGCATTGTTAGTGTTGCAGTTGCTCTGAATAATAAGGTTTTACTCATCACTGTCATCCACACTGTGCTACATAATAAAACTGTCTAGGAAACCCTGTATAAGAGTGTTGTAATTACAAGGTCAGATTGTAAAACCACGGGAGACTTATAGACAGAAATCAGAGAAGAGATACACAACAATATCTATATAGCACACTCAAATGTGATGTACACTATTCTATTTTTAGCAGACACAGCCATGGTTCGAATCCTGGGAGTGGTAGTAAGCTGTATGCAGAGTCATACCCCACAAATCTACAGAGTTATCTAGAATGTCCAGTTAAGTGGCCCATATCTGCTGGCTGTTACCCCGTCCCCCTGGCATATCAGCATGCTAATCTCTGACATGTAGGTAGCATTTAATGTCATATAACTGACTGTCAGGTCTGTACATATTTGGAAAATATCTATGAAAACAAACCTGTCATTGCATAACTCACCAAAGGTTTATGAGGGTAATAGTCAAAATATGTCCTGGTTTCACCTGCATGTTGTCAAGACATGCCAAGAGTGTGTGCAATAATAGATGGACAGGTATGTGCATAACATCAACCTGGAATCTGGGAATATGTGTAGAAACAGTCAGGTAGTGTTAGCAAACAACACCTCCACAGGTATATCAGGTAAGAGGTACATACTGCAGGTAAAACTCAGTTCATGTATATAGTTGTCAACATCCATGCCACTGTCCAACTAAGGCCATAGGTTAGTGTATTAAAACCTGTAAGGTACAGATCACAGCACTGACTAGGAAATTAATGAGAACTACAGGGATATACAAGTTGTTAATTGACATCCCCCCCCCCCACTATATCTGCAACAATAAACTAAATACACAACTCAATCTGTATGTACACTATTAAATCTACTGTTGGGGCATGTGTCCTATTGTTTGATAAATATTTAAATTTGTTTCTTTGCATGTGCCATGTTAAAATGCTCCCACATTGGTGGCATGCTGCCATCAATGTACCTGCATGCTGTTGTAATGGCCACTGTGGTTCCATATATGCATCTATTCTGTTTGCTATGCAACTGTTCCATATCTGGCGTTTCGGGTTAATGGGAATATCTATGCAGGCTGTTATACCTAATCCTGGAATGTGCTGACTATTACTAAACAAGAAAAAAACACAACTGTGATAAAGTGAAGCTTGCAAACAAGCAGAAGTCAAGAGAAAAAAAAGCTTCACATCACTGAAATATGAACAAGTTTTAATATAAATACTAAAGCTTTCAGACAAAGTCCTTCATCAGTGTTAAAAGATTTTTTCAAAAAGTACATACAGTTTATATAATTCAAAAAACATCACGACACAACCCATCCTATCAGAACACTACTAATTAATCATTCACTAATTAAAATTTCCTTATATAAAATTTCAAAGAAATAATGAAAACACATATTGTAGCCTACATTTATATACATATGTGAAAACCATATATATTTAAAAAAATGCATATAAAAATTGTATATATAAAAGTTATATAATCTTATAATAACCTTAGTTAAGACCTTATACATTGTTGTTTATGTTTCAAAATTGGTTTAAGTGCGACATGCTTATTGATTCCTGGTGGAAATCTGCTTGAATACAGATAATCCAGATGTAATGGGATCCTATCTCGCCTACATTCATAACTGATGGGATCGGCTCCGACTCGGACACTATACACTAGAACGAAGTCTCTCATTGGCTTGGGCTACCCCTTATCCCAGAATGCACCACGCCTGCTTCCCCAGATCTCGTTTGCCGCTTTTCAAGCCGGACGTGGTCTCGACTTGGCTGGAGCTAAGTGTATTTTCTTGAGCTTTTGGTCTTTTTGGCTAGGGTTTCTGTCAGCTTTTAAACAAACAGCTGTTTTAACAGCTTTGTGAGCGTTTGTGGTCAGTTTTTGTGTAAAGTCAGATTTTATTTTTTTTCGTGCTTCTAGTATACTGGGCTAGGCCCATTTGAGTTAGAGGGCCTTTGCCCTTAGTGTGTGTTTATCTATTTTTTTCTTGTTGTGTGACTGAAATAGTTTCGGGCTAAGCCCGTTTAAGTTAGAGGGCTTTAGCCCATGTATTACCTTACTTCTGTGTATTTGACCTGTTGTATCGGGCTAAGCCCATTTAAGTTAGAGGGCTTTAGCCCATATATTAGTTTACCTGTGTTTTCTATCTGTTACCTGTTTTTTCTACTGTGCTCAAAATGTCTAAGGAGCAGAAATCAGGGTTCAAAAAAGTGTGCAAAATGTAATTATAAAATGTCTATTACAGACAGCCATGCAATCTGCGTGTACTGTTTAGGGCCTAAACATCTACAGGATACTTGCAGTGTGTGTCACGCTTTTTCTTCCAGGGTTCTCCAGGAAAGAAAAAACAAGCTGATACTTAGGGGTCTGATTAAGCCTTCATTTGAGGAAGCGTTGGCTTCATCTCCAGCTTCTAAAAAGAAGAGATCGTCAGCTCCGACCAGTCCATCGGGCCCGACACCCAAGAAGCATAGATCATCGGCTCCGACCAGTCCGTCGGACCCGACAGTTAAGAAACATGGATCGACTTCTTCTTCCTAGGCTCCAATGGCTTCGGAGCTGATGGCTGAAGGGTCTGCCTCGGTGCTTCTTCCCTCGGCTCCATTGGTGTCGGAGCTGCAGGTTAGTGCATCGAGAGGCCAATCACCTACTTCGGCTCCTTTGGCCTCGGAGCCGTTGGAGGTGTGCAGCTCAGACTCTTCCCCCTCGGCCCCGGAGCCTCCTTCGGCGCCGACACTGTTACAAAGGGTTCCGGTCTCGGGTCCGATAGTGCTGGAACCCTTTCGGAGCCGATCCCCTGCTTTATTGGAGCCGAGGCAGAAGCCTTCTCGGCCCCAGTCTGTTTCCTCCAAATCCTCTAGATTGTCGGATTCAGATTTGGATAGGGTCATCCAGAGGCTGTTCCAGTCCCCAGCTTTTACCAAAATGATCTCGGCTCCAGCCCACTGCCGAGCCGATTCCACATTCCGTGCATTTGATTCCTCCTCCGACCCCCTTGGAGCCGTTGGAGTCGGTGCAGGTAGAACGCAGCGGAATCGTCCAGTCGGAGCAGGGACCCCCTCGGAGTTTCTCTGCTCCGACCTTCATTCCTACCCTGTCCTCGGTGTCAGGGTTTGGTACCGGGTCTTCCTCGGTGGGGGCAGAGGGCAACACTGTGGAGCTCGCCTCTTTGATGCCCAGTCTTCCCCTCGGAGCATCGGCCGCAGGTATTCCCGGTACCACCGTGGCCTCTCAGCAAGTGCCCTCTGCAGAGTCTGGAGGTCCTGCTTTTGAGGCCATGAGGAGTGCGCTGGCCATGACCTTGCCGGTTCAGCAGTTTTCTACCTCACCATCCCAAGCTTTGGGAACTGGTGCCTCTGGAGACATTCTTTCCCACGGCAGTGGGGCCTCGGGGCCTGAGGATACCCCCTTAGAGGGTTCCCTTCTTCCGGGGGTCCTTCTGAATCTGCTTCGGATGAACCCCCAAGGAAGAAACTGTGTAAGAGGAAGCAGGTTGATTCCCAAGATGAATCAGTCACTTCAGATACTGACCTCGATGATGCGGAGGGGTCCCCTAAATCGTCCTCGGATGATGTCTCCTTCTCGGATATCCTTGAGATCTTGAGACAGAGAGGTGATTGGCAATCCAAAGCCCCTACCGCTGAAGAGTCAGTCTTCCTCAAGGCCTTCGGGGCCCAGCCCTCCTCCTCCTGGGTGTCTCCACCCTTCGACGAGTTATTAGATCTAATCTCTCGGAGGGTGTGGGAACATCCTGATAGAGTGGAACCGGTGCCTGCCAGGCCTAATAAGTTTCTTTCAGCCCCTCCCCAGAAGGAATTCCTCACTAAGGGCGTTGCAGTTGATGCTATGGTGGTGGCATCTGCCACTCAGCAGGACGTGGCAGAGGCTTCAACGTCTATTCATCCTCCTAATAAGGACTCTAGGAGCATGGATAGGTATGGGAAGCGTACCCTTTCTTCAGTGACCTTTACCCTGCGGTCGCTGAACTATCTCTGTCATTTTACAAGGCTCCAAAGGGACCTCCTCAAGGAGTTAGGAGAGTCTCTTGCGGGTAACCTTCCTGAGGCGTTAGCACAGACTGTAGGTGCCCAGATAACTACCCTATCTTCTATTGTTAACTCGTCCATGAGGCTCATTTCCTATGCAGCCGAAGGGGCGAGTAGAGCAGCAGGCACAGGAGTGGCTCTTAGGAGACAGGCCTGGTTACGCTTGTGTCCACTCTCAGAGGCCTTTAAGTCTTCCTTCGCCGATGCCCCCTTCGATGAGTCTTCTTTGTTTGGACCCAAGGTGAAGGACACACTTACTCGGTGCGAGCAGGAGGGCAAGACCTTGACTGCCATTGGGGCCTGTTTTTCCGCTCCCTCTAGACCTTATCCCAAGGCCCAGAGAGGAGGGAAAATGTGGTTCAGGAAATCCCAAAAGTTCTTCTCTACTCCACCGAGTGATCCCCCCTCCAGAGGCGGGGGGGGGGAATTCAGGGAGATGCCACCCTAGAGGTGACAGAGGCCCCCGTAACTCTGGAGACCGCGACTCCTTTCGTGGTTCCTCCTACCCTCAACATCCCTAGGATGTGGCCCGGCTGTGCTTCTCCGGAGCCAATCGGGAGTCATTTTGCGAAACACCCACAGGCTTGGGAATCTATAACCAAGGATCAGTGGGTGCTTTGCATTGTAACCAGAGGCTACCTCATCCCCTTTTTCAAGCCCCCTCCTCCTACAAGGAGAATCCCGGACGTGCCACCCAGTCAATGGGATCTAGCAGCCGTAGAAGTTTCAAAGCTGCTAAGCAAAGGGGTCATCCAGCCCGTCCCTGCCGACCAGATCAGATCAGGAACTTACTCAAGATTATTTTTGGTGCCAAAAAAGACAGGGGACGTAAGGCCCATTTTGGACCTAAGCTCTTTAAATCGTTTTGTAAAAAAGTCCAAGTTCCGGATGGTCACCCTTCAGTCCATTCTCCCGTTATTGGAGAAGGATGTCTGGATGTGCTCCATAGACCTCAAGGACGCTTACTATCACATTTTGATACGTCAAGAGTCCAGGAGTCATTTACGCTTCCGCCTAGGAACCAGTCATTTCCAGTTTCGTGCACTGCCCTTTGGTCTCAGCACAGCCCCCAGGGTGTTTACCAAGTGTCTGACAGTGGTGACAGCTCACTTGAGAAGTCTAGGATTCCAAGTGTTTCCCTATCTCAACGACTGGCTCCTCACTGCCACCTCCAAGCATCTACTGATTCGAGCACTGATGGCCACAGTAACTTTGGGTCTCTCGCTGGGAATCACTTTCAATTGGAAAAAATCTGTGCTGCGGCCATCTCAGCATATCACATTTATAGGCGCAGAGTTAGACACAAAAAGGATGTGGGCATTTTTGCCATCAGAAAGAATTCATGTTCTACAATCACAGGTTCTAATTTTGTTACCCAAATCTCGAGTTCCTGCCAGTCAGATTCTTCAGTTATTGGGCACGATGGCTGCAACTATCCTCTTAGTACCATTAGCCAGGCTGCACATGCGGGTGCTGCAATGGCTATTATCGGTTCAGTGGTCGTACCAAGAACTTCCCCTGAACCACCCGGTTCTGATCACGGACAGTTGTCGTCGGGACCTCCGTTGATGGCTATGTCAGTCCAACCTGGACCGGGGGCGTCCTTTTGCCCTTCAGCCCCCTGTTGCCACAGTGACCACGGACGCCTCCCAGATAGGGTGGGGGGGGGGGTCATTATCTGGACAGGTCTGTCCAAGGCACTTGGCAGGATTGCGAAGCGCACCTTCACATCAATATCCTGGAAATGAGAGCGGTGCTTCTGGTTTTACAAGCACTTCATTTTGCTCTCCCCCGAGGTACTATTGCGATTCTATCTGACAACATGTTGGTAGTTTGGCACATAAACAAGCAGGGCGGAACCAGGTTCTACCCCCTTTGCAGGGAGGCCATGAGAGTATGGCGCTGGGCCATAGCCTCTCGACATTTCTTAGTAGCCACACACATTCCGGGAAAAGCCAATGTGATTGCAGACAGGCTCAGCAGGACTCTCCTGTTGCCCCATGAGTGGTCCCTCAACAACAGAGTGGCTGCGCAGATCTTCGCCAAATGGGGTCTTCCTTGTTGTGACTTGTTTGCCAGCCCCAACAATGCGAAGTGCAGAGAGTTCTTCACTCTGACTCCCTCTCAGGGGCAGTCTTCCAGGGACGCTCTAGCCCACAATTGGCCCCCGGGTCTGCTTTATGCCTTCCCCCCAATTCCCCTTCTCCCGAAGGTGATTCAGAAGGCTCTTCATGTCGGGTGCCACATGATTTTGGTCGCCCCACATTGGCCCCATCAGGTTTGGTTCCCATTCCTTCAGAAGCATGCGGTACAGGGTCCCTGGATTCTGGACCCCAGTGCCGGACCTGTTGTCTCATCAGTCGGGACACTCTCATCCATCCCTCCGGTCATTGCGACTGGCTGCTTGGTTACTCCACTTCCATCCTTAGTTAGAGATCTCTCTCTTTCTTCAGAAATGATGCACATCTTGTCCTCTTCCCACAAGCCGTCCACCGTTAAGCTGTATTCCAGCAAATGTAAAATGTTTGTTTGTTGGGCCCAGCAGCGAGGCATTGATCCTCTTACGGCCCCAGTTCCGCAGGTCTCGGAATTTCTGGCTTCATTGTTTCATTCAGGCTCTTCAGTCTCCACAATTAAAGTTCAACTGGCGGCTATATCTAATTTTCATGTTGCTATAGAGCCTTCTTTAATAGCTAGCAGACTTTGCAAGTCCTTTCTTAAGGGAGCCTGGCTCCTCAGACCTCCTATGGCTCATCCTGTGCCCCCTTGGGACTTAAATTTGGTTCTGGCCTCTTTAACTGCCCGTCCCTTTGAGCCAGCAGCCTCTTGTGATATAAAATTTCTGTCGTGGAAAACTGCCTTTCTAGTGGCAATAACTTCTGCTAAGTGGGTTTCAGAGCTTCAGGCTCTCTGTTCTTCCCCTCCTTATCTGATTTTTCACAAAGACAGAGTTTCCCTTAGATTGAATCCATCCTTTTTGCCTAAGGTAGCATCCCTTTTATGCTTTCAGCAATCATTGGAGCTCCCAGTTTTCTTCCCAGATTTCTCTAATAGAGCAGAATATACCTTCCACCAGTTGGATGTTCACAGGCAACTGCGTTTTTACTTAGATAGGACCACTCAGACACGAAAATCTAACCAACTGTTTGTGTCCTTTGCGGAGAATAGGTTAGGTCTACCAGTTGCCAAAACCACCATTGACAAATGGATTAAGGATTGCATCTCTTTCATTTATTCCCAGTCAGGCAGAGAGTTGCCTTTCCCACTCAAAGCTCATTCTACCAGGGCTATGGCCACCTCTGTAGCTTTTCACTCCAAAGTTTCAATAGATGATATTTGTGCGGCTGCTACTTGGTCTTCTCCGCACACCTTCATTTCTCATTACAAGGTTGATGTGGCTTCCCGAGGCAGAGCTTCATTTGGTTCCGCAGTTCTCAGGAGTGTGTTCCAGTGAGCCACCCGGGGTTTTAGGTGCTAGGGACGCTGTCCCATCAGTTATGAATGTAGGCGAGATAGAATCCCATTACATCTTTTAGTTATGTACTTACCATAACTTTAGATGTATGGGATCCATCTCGCCTACATTCATACATACCCACCCTCCTTCCCCCTACCTTTTGGATTTGGAGGAAATATTGATCTTGCTAAGCTCTCCTCTGGAAGGGCTCTGGTTGGTTACAGTTATTGGTATGTTTTTCTGTACCTGTATGCATGTATGAAAGCGAACAAACAAGATCTGGGGAAGCAGGCGTGGTGCATTCTGGGATAAGGGGTAGCCCAGCCAATGAGAGACTTCATTCTAGTGTATAGTGGCCGAGTCGGAGCCGACGGATCGGCTCCGAACCCATCAGTTATGAATGTAGGCGAGATGGATCCCATACATCTAAAGTTATGGTAAGTACATAACTAAAAGTTATATTCCCTGGTTTCAAGCTTATTGTTCACATCACCCTTCCTCAAACTAGGTTCTAAGACCTCTATAACCCTAAACAGAAAACTGTGTGTAGGACCACTATAATTTATATGCTTGGAGAGACAGGGGCAGTATATGACACATGTGATGGGTAAACACCCTGGATGGGGAGTGTCTTCTGCGATATGGAATCCCCATGAGCCCCCATATGGAAACAAGGCCCCCACCCATTGCCAGTCACAACATCAGCCTCATGGCCCTGAAAGTGCCTGGGCTGGAGGCTGAGCAGTAGGAGCATGTGGACCCTGTGAGTGTGTACTGAGGGCCTCAAGGTGCTGTAACACATCCCCCAAGTCTCTGAGGAGCTCCCTATGCACCAGACCGTAGACCTGACCTCGGGTGATAGGATCATGTTTGTGTGTGCTCCCATTGGGGGTGGGCACCATCCCCTGAGGTGGTTCCACCTGAAAGTAGTGCAGGACCAGTAGATGAGGATGTCCCAGTTTGCATCTCACATGTCATGTGGCCTGGTAACATGGCCAGATAAGGTTGGAGAGGTGGTTGTGCTGGCAACTGTTACATAAATATGCTATTATGTCGCTGTTATAGAACATATGTGGGCAGTAATAGTCCACAAATTCCCGGATCATGTCCAACAGCATGCATAGATATCCCCAATAACACAAAACAACAGATGTGCAGCAACTACATAGCAAACAGACCACATCCATATATGGAACCATAGTGGCCCTTACAATGGCATGCAGGTGACATTGTCTGTAACAGACCAGCAATGATAGTGTCCCCACAGGGAACATGGCTATAAACACAGCACAAAGTGTGGTACAATACGATACATGTCCCAATGGTAGGTATTCTGTATCCATACCTATTGAGTTGTGTGATCAGATTATTGTTGCAGATATGGTGCAGGGGGAGACAGAGATGTGTATTAAGAACTATGATAACCTTGTTGCATGTGATGCTCAGACCTGTTTCCATCTTTGTCTTTCAGGCAAGATGTCAAATGAGAGACTTCCAGTTTATACAGCGGACGAGAATGACGTCATCATCACACAGCTGGTGCAGCACTACCAGGTGTTTGGCAGAACAGCCCATGTGCACCAGGAGTGGATAGCCCTGTGGAACGATCTTGTCCACAGGGTTAATGATGTCGGCCTGCATAACTGCAGTTATGAGCAGGTCCGGCATCATTGCACTGATTTACTTTGCAATGCCCATCGGCATGCTGCTGCAGTCAGGGGGATCACCTCGCAACAGGGGGAGTCATGCCATCCATCCCCCCGACACATGTTGAGGAGCTCCTTGCCAGCCATGGGGCCCCTGCCAGCCCGCACACACAACTGGCTGAGAGTATAGTGGAAGTGGGTGCTACCCACACACTGGCAGAGGAGCGTGCAGGTAAGGCCACAGGGCACATCAGTAGACCACTGTTGCATATCCATCTGCATCTGTACAAGTAGATTATGCTATGTGAGATGACATATATATAGTTTGTTGCTGTGTAGTAGTAAACAGATATGCATTAGCTGTAGTATTGTGGGCCTGTACTGCTGATGTACTGTAATGCTGCACCCACCCTGTACGATGCCACAGCTGTGGCTACTGACATCACAACTTTCAAACACTTATGTAGCTCCCACTGGTATACCTCCAAGACAGCAGCCTGTAGCTGGTGAGTATGTTTTTTGTTCAGGTTTGCCAATACACCAGTCATGTTATGGCTATGGTATATTCCATGCACACATTTAACATACCTGCCCATAATACATGCCATACATGTTCACCTATTGTTACTGTTAACTGCACTTCATCACAGTGGTCACCATGATGGTGTATCTGAAAGGTATGTCAGAATCCTGCAATATTACTAGCATCCTGTCATTACAAAATGTGTGCACAGAGATGAACATAATGGTGGGACAAATGGCCTACAGTATGGACATGTGTGAAACATCACCCTTATACAGTGCTACAACAGTGTATATACCAGTATTACAGTGGCAACTGTTACAGATCTACACTACTGCATATAATACTGTGGTCCACAACCCTTACAACCTGCAATGTGGTCCCAGTATGAGCAATGAGTATGTAATATGGAATTGTAGGTTTGGGCAGCAAATATGGTGAATACATACCTTCACAAACACTGGAAGCATATGTGTGCAAACACTCCAGATAAAATATAGTGGAAGCATCTCTTGAGGTACTGACTGCATGCATTTGTCATGGAAATGCACCTTCCAGCAAGTAAATGTCCCCAATGTCACACCAAGTATTGGTTTGCTCTCCAAGACTTTTGGCCATCAAATGTGCACACTTACCTGCAAAAGAGGCAGCTATGGCTTGCACACATCTTACATGACATGGCGTGGGCCCCATACCAAACAAGTAGCACCCATGAGGCGGACATGCAGCCATACCTCACCATTGCATATACCATGACAAACCGTGCAGACAGTCATGTATGTGGCAAGGATGTATGGGACAGGAATGATGTAGGAAATAAACAGATGGTCATCCAAGACAGATGATGTCACATGTAGCAAACTGGTCATACAGGCTGCCTAGTAACATACCACAACACTGAGGGGGTTGCAGGAATGTCTAGCAAGTACTGTCTGTGCAGTACCCATGTCAATAATTGCCTGGACTCTGCAAACATGTGGCCTATGTGTTATGATAATCAGATGTGACAGTTGTACCACAGGAAACATCAGCCAGGCCTCTCTACAGGTAGCATATGCATAACAGAAGAGGTCCCCAAAAGGCATGCATTGCAATGTGTACTGGTGTACCAAGACCACATTGGAAACCTACAGAGACAGTATCACGTAAGTTACATGTGCTGCACAACCAATGCCTCACCCCACCTCGGGCCCACCATCTCCAGCTGTACCATGCCGGTGCCAGTGTACATCTGTATGTTTGCCATTTATTAGCTGGGACCAGGCTGTTACACATGGTGTTCTATGTTTGGGACACTGCAAACTGACACACATGTGTAGGCCATAGTTGTCAAGCTACTGCAAAAAGGCTGAAGGTGGGAAGGGGGTGTCATAATGACACAACAGTGCACTGCAGCAAGGATCCAAAGGATGCTATGAATGGCTGTATCTGCACACAGTCAGGGTCAGGAACTGTGGCAGACATAACTCTGACTCCACAGCAATAGTGATGGCAGTGTGTGAACTCCAAGGGATGTGCACATGAGTTGACCTTGCAATCATGTAGAGTTGGGGGACATGTGTAGGGCAGACTGGCCATATACTGGCAAATGCAGATGGCCCATGCTAGTATACCCCTGCCAGGAATAGTGACTGCTGTAGTACACACAACAGTAGTTGCAACAAACCATCATGATAAGGGCGTGCATACATATGCACCCACAAAGTGTATGCATCTCAGTCAGCATCAGCACAACTATAACATTTGATTGACATTGCATTTGATTGTACAGGACATATGTCACATAGGCTAATGTAATGTTAACATATGCAGTAATGTGGTCCCATGGCGTATCAAGGAAGAGGGGGTCATATCAATAAGGGTGTGTACACGCCGCATAGCCACAGTAAGGTTTGACAGTTGTCAGTGTAATAGTATTGTATTGGTCATACAGGCACCAGTGATAATGACATCTGTAAATCAGACATCAGGCATTCACAAATGACATCTGTCCACATATCATCCCAGGTATGTGTCGGACAAACACATAGGGGGCTGTGAACAGCAGAGCAGACATAACTGACACAGTAATACACATTTAGCAATGGTGTGTACACCTGTGAGGTATGGTGCACAGTACATGGCAGGGTGCTGAACAGGTGCACAGCAATACTGTGTACATGGGTGCAGTGCTTTCCAGGGGAAGGGCCATCACCTACTAGCACAGCCAATGCATTACACACATGCATACTTTTGCTAACATGGATTGACTATAGCTGCACTGGATGCTGTTGAGTACCATATGTTATCCATGTTGACAGATGGGTAATGGGAGGTCTGTGTGTAATATCTTCATGCTACCTCGCCTGTACGTGTGTGTGTGTGTATGTTGGGGTTATTTTGTCTGCAAGTGCAATCTGGTGGAGTGGAGGGGGGTTGATGCATGTAGGATGTGTGTCTGTATATGTTTGTGTGGGTGTCCATGTATGCACGTGTGATTGTGGAGTTCATACATCACTACTTCCCTTTGGAATCATGCAGTACATGGACTGACACATGAGAGACCAGGAATACTTGTCTGATATGTAATCTCAGGACAGGTGATAGTATAATAAGGTCTGGAGCATGGAACATGCATTGAGAGGGAAACTAGACATCAGGTTGTTGTTGTTGTGTCTTTCGGCTTTTCCCGGTTAGGGGTCGCCACAGCAGAACTCTGGTCCGCTAATGATTGGCAGTAGATTTTTTACATGCTGAGTTGCCAGCCCTGACACACAACCTTCAACGAAGGTACGCCCATTCACGCATGTCTCCAGACAGAAGACGCTTTAGCTGAGAATCGTTTGGGACAACGTCTCACTGTAAGGTGACAGTGCTACCGCAGCACCACCACCGCAGTCGGAAACTAGACATCAGGTATACTGTTAAAATTGTAATCAGCAGAAAGGTGAAAGACTACCCATGTATGTAGCACTCCACATGCATTGGGGAATTACAAGACAACACCAGTGAGTGTATACAAATATTACTGTTGTCCACATAATAAGTTGATTGAGCAACAGATCCTGCATCTGCTGATCAATAGTTGCGTATGACACTCCAGTGAGTGACATTACTGAGTGACCATAGTAGCCCTGATCATATGGGGGCCATGCTCATGATGTCCAGACATACCCAGGGTGAACACCGGATAACAGCAGTGAGTCCTTGTAAAACCAACTCCAATCAAGTCAGAGAGGTAATGGAGTAACAGGTCATGTTTTTTGATAATTTATTTAGGCAATTAGAAGAATGATACATTAATGATTGGTATTAATGAGTGTAAGTTTCCAAGTGTGATGCAGGATGGGGAACTTACGTGAATAAACTTGGGACAGTCTGTAAACTCAGGGACAGGTAAGAATTATGGTGGAATGTCAGGGTGTGTGTTTATGTGTGTGTACTGTTAAGCAATGATGTACAGGTCTTAAAGTGCATTTCTTGTTTTCCCCTCACAGGTGGCAAGGTGGGTCAGGGTCCCTCCTGCATGCAGTCTGATGCTGGTGTCCATAAAGACACTGAAAATGATGATAGATGTGTTGAGGCACAGGTGGGGTTGTCAGAGGCTGAAACTGTGCCATTTGACATTCCCCTGTTATCCACTCCATCCCCGCACACAATCACAGTGCCTGTAGATACCCCATCACCAGTGGCCATAGCAGAGGGACTGTTGGAGGTTGGTGGCAGTGCACAGGACAGTGTGGTATCTGTGGTTGCTCTGTCTGGACACGGCAGCCATAGCCGGATGTCCGGCAGCGTACCACATAGGCAGATGTACCAGGGTGCTCATAGAAATGCCGCTGGTCATCATGCCCCTGGTAGAAGTGCCACAACTGGTACCACCAGATGCATGTTTCAGGCTGTCATGGAGGTGCAGGCATGTATGGAACGGTACGCCAGACAGGGTCTGAGGCTGCAGAGGGCTGCTTTTTCAGCTGTGACAACATCCGTGATCTTGCAGGTGCCCTCTGTGATTATACAGAGGTCATGGATAGACGGTTGTGTGAGATGGGCCTTCTGCACCCTGGATTGTCCATGCTAGAGCACGTGGTGGTACTGGTATGACGGCCACGTGGATGTAGCCCAGCATCAACATCTGGCGGTCGACGTGGATGTGCAAGGACTCCAAGCCGCACCCGTAGTGGCAGTAGCAGCCCCAGCACTGCTGGGGGGACGCTGTCCACACCACACCACCGCAGGCCACATTCACATGGCCCTGGCCAGTCCCAGGAGGGACCTGGTTCCAGCGGACATACGTCATCATCAGGGGAGAGTAGCATAACTAGGCTTGTACCTGGATGTGCCCATGAAACCCCTGGCAGGCACAGTTCTCGTGTCCATGGCTGGAGGCAGTGAACTGCACACCCTGCCAGGTATGGTCTGCAGCTGTCCAACAAACACCTGTATAGGGCAGCCACATGGCAGAACTGTGTGCATGCATACCCACACACAATACAAGCACACCTAGGGCAACCCCATACCTACATACATCACATCACCATGGCCATATCAGTAACTTACACCCCTCACTCACTCACATGGTGTCAAACATATGGCCCACCCTAGGTCTCTGGGAAACCAACAACACACCCTTTGCATATGATGATACCTGTGCCACATCCCTGGCATCCATAACATCAATGCAAGGACAGGCTAATATGGTTCTGATGCACACGGCGACTGTACTACAGTATACCAATGTACTGCTGTGTAACATGTTGTCAGCATTAACGTTTAATGCTTACATGTCAGGTAGTGTAGCTGTCCAGCCATTATGCATTATAGCTGTTAGTAACACTGAGTGATTGTGGTCTCCATAATGTTATCCATTTGTGTTGTAGGTGCACATGTGTCAGCAGGAGGATGGTCTGCTGTCATATCTCACAAGGGGTATGGCACTGTGATGACACCATAGCTGTGCCATATCCTGGGTACAGTTGAACACATGTTACAGGTCTGTATAACAGTTACTGCCTGTGCCAGATGGACAGATGACCCCCTGGGACATGTATATTCAGCAACCTGAAGTAGATTCCTCCACATACACGCACACCCTTACTTGGCAACACTGGGACTAGACCCCTACCTAGGTATGTAGTGCTACTGATGTGTGTGGCTTTAATTGCACATATCACATAGTGTTTAAGATGAGTTGTGTTCCAGGTTACATGCAGAACATCCCCGGGCATGTACAGTATGGTAATGGGGGGATGTAATGGTTGTATATGGACAATACATAATGTGACATACCATCATATACACATTAACAAACACATAACACTCAGACACACATCCGAGAGACGTGGACCTATCAGTGCTAATAACTTATCAGTGTGTCCAATGTGTTACAGGTAGGCTGCACACAGCACATGCATAACTGAACTGGATAGTGTTATCAGTTACCTGTATGGTTGATGGTGACAGTGGTCATCATACAGTGGTACATGGAACATGTACCAGGGCCAACATGGTGTAATGACAGTATACCCAGCACCTACACCCCACTGTGCATATTGTATGCACTGGAACCCATGATGACACTCTGACATACCCACCATCACACATTGACCAGGACTGCAATACAACACCTTGTCCATCCCAAGAGTGCTA
>NC_056731.1:282314664-282414664 GCF_019279795.1 Protopterus annectens
CACACACACACACACACACACACACACACACACACACACACACAGACATAGGTTGCCAGTACTGACATGCATGGGTGCATTGCTTCACAGGTGTGTAGTGGTTGACTGTGCCAGAAGGCTGTACAAGGCTAGGTAAAGGGTATACCTTGGCATCAGGTCACATGACAGTGGTTTGCTGTGTGGCTCAGGGGTGTAGTGTCTGGATTGGCCCACACAGATGGGTATTGTATTCACCATCCAGTCATCTGGGTTACTGTTGTGGGTGGCCAGTGCTGTGCAATGCTTGCCATGTATGTGTTCTATAGTCCATGACATAGATGGTGTCTGGGATGTGCACATGTCCTACATGCATGTTCTGTGACATGTGGAAGTGTACGTGGGGTGTCTGGGGCATGTTGTGTACACAGATCATCATCTGATGTGCCATTCCTGGCCTCATGTGATGAGAACTGGAAATGGACACCAGGTTGACCCTGCACCTACATTGACAGCATGATACAGGTATTCCCTGGTGTCGGTGGCATCTGTCCATAGAGAGTATATGTATAAGGCATGGTATGTCATTTGTGGGTTGCATTTGGTGGCTCTACAGTTTTTGCAGGCATCCAATGTGGAACATAGTGAAGGAGCACTGTATGCAATTATGTGCCTATTGTAGGGATGGGACAGGGTGCCATGCCCTCTTTAGTCTACTGCAGTCACACGATGGTTACTATCTGTGGGCAATATGCAGGGAACTACCAACATAGTGGTTGTGGCTAGCCGAGTGTGTTTGTGTATGAGACATGGGTTGACAGTGTTCTCTGGGTAATACAAGGGTTGCTTATATTGTTTGTCAGGCCTTGATGTCACATGTAGGGGTATGGAGTGTCTACCCCAGCCTCTCTGATATCTGTTATCCTTGTAAGGTGGACATTGTGACATATAATAGGCCCACCATATAAGAAATTTGCAAAACCCGCTCCACAATGATTCCAGTTGTTACACACTCACAGCTACCTACACACACACACACACACACACACACACACACACACACACACACACACACACAAGTTTCACAGTTGCTATGTCTGGGATTAGAACTCCTACTTAACTAGTACATCACACTACAACATTATGCAGTTATAGTGCATGCCGCAGGGATTACTGGGTTACTCCTTCCCCAAAGGATGTATTTTAAAGTGAATGACAGCAGGCTTGCCAAAGTAGGACAATGGAGGTTGTAGTGACTGTGGATTGTCTCAAAAGCATTGCTCTCTACACAGACACACAAACTTTTACACTTGCCATGTCTGGGAATAGAATGCCTACCTAACTAGTTTAAGACACTACAGCATTACACAGTTATAGGATGCGCCATGGAGATTACTGGGCTACTCCTTCCCCAAAGGTGTATTTCAAAGTGAACATCAGCAGGCTTGCCAAAGTAGGGCAATGGAAGTTGTAGTGACAGTGAATGGCCTCAAAAGCATTGATCCCTACACAAACAAACAAACACAGACACACACAAACACACAGACCTTTACACTTGCCATGTCTGGGATTAGAACTCCTGCCTAACTAGTTTATCACACTACAGCATTATGCAGTTGTAGCACATGCCACAGAGATTACTGGGCTACTCCTTCCCCAAAGGTGTATTTCAAAGTGAATGACATCAGCAGGCTTGCCAGAGTAGGACAATGGAAGTTGTAGTGACTGTGAATGGCCTCAAAAGCAATGCTCCCTACACACACAAACACACAAATTTCTACACTTGCCATGTCTGGGAATAGAACTCCTACCTAACTAACATATCACACTATAGCATTACACAGTTATAGGATGTGCCACAGAGATTACTGGGCTACTCCTTCCCCAAAGGTGTATTTCAAAGTGAATGACAGCAGACTTGCCTAAGTAGGGCAATGGAGGTTGTAGTGACTGTGAATGTCCTCAAAAGCATTGCTCCCTACACAGACAAACAAATACACAAACGTCTACACTTGCCAAGTCTGGGAATAGAACACCTTCCTAACTAGTATTTCATACTACAGCACTACGCTGTTATAGGACACACCATGGCGATTACTGTACTACTCCTTCCCCAAAGGTGTATTTCAAAGTGAATGACATCAGCAAGCTTGCCAAAGTAGGGCAATGGAGGTTGTAGTGACTGTGGATTGCCTCAAAAGCATTGCTGTCTACACAGATGCACAAACTTTTACACTTGCCATGTCTGGGAATAGAACTCCTACCTAACTAGTATAGCACACTACAGCATTACACAGTTACAGGATGAGCCACGGAGATTACTGGGATACTCCTTCCCCAAAGGTGTATTTCAAAGTGAATGACATCAGCAGGCTAGCCATAGTAGGGCAATGGAAGTTGTAGTGACAGTGAATGGCCTCAAAATCATTGTTCCCTACACAGACAAACACACACACACAAACCTTTACACTTGCCATGTCTAGGATTAGAACTCCTGCCTAACTAGTTTATCACACTACAGCATTACGCAGTTATAGCACATGCCACAGAGATTACTGGGCTACTCCTTCCCCAAAGGTGTATTTCAAAGTGGATGACATCAGCAGCCCTGCCAAAGTAGGGCATTTGAAACTGTAGTGAGTGTGACTGGCCAAAAAAAGCATTGATGCCTACACAGACAGACACACACACACACACACACACACACACACACACACACACACACACACACACACACACACACACACACACACACACACACACACACACACTTGCCACTTCTGGGATTAGAACGCCTACCTAACTAGTACATCACACTTCAGCATTATGCAGTTATAGTATGTGCCACAGAGATTACTGGGCTACTACTTCCCCAAAGATGTATTTCAAGGTGAAGACATCAGCAGGCTTGCCATAGTAGGGCAATGGGGAGTGTAGTTTGTGTGTGTGTGTGTGTGTGTGTGTGTGTGTGTGTGTGTGTGTGTGTGTGTGTGTGTGTGTGTGTGTGTGTGTGTGGGCCATAACCCATTCATCTAGAGACAGACGCACAACGCTCAGGCACACACAGGTTTATATTCCACAGGTACGTGTATACAACTGCTAGATGACTACTGACTTGCACAGTCATGTTATACAGTTAGCACAAGCACCACAGACACTATAGTGCTGAGGGATACCAGAGGCAAATGTCTACAGTGATTGACATTTGCACATCATGTGGTTTTAGCCAATTGGATGGGTGCCGGGTGAGACAAGCCTCATGATGGGAGGCCCTTTGTCACTGTCACTCTCTTCCACACATCTATGTATGTTTATTTTTGGATTATTATTGTGTGTTGTCCTTGGATATATGTGTGTATTCCTATCCAATGTGTGTGCAAAGCATGACTGGTGTGTACTGAGGAGTGTAATGCACTAACATCTGCGACTGTCAGATATGTATGGTCCACTGTTGTTGCCAGACATGGGCTTCATTCTATGTGTGAGCATGCTTAGTATGACATTTCAGTATTTGGTTGTCTGACATGGCCTTCATTTCTCTAAGTGTGGGAGCATGCCCAGTATGACCTTCTGTAGTGATTGTGTGAATCCATTCCAGGCAGATTTTACTCCACTGCAGACTTTTGTGTTCTACACTTACAGCTAGCAACCTGTTTCTGTGGGATATCTGTAGATTGTTTGACAATATGGGGTCAAAATGGGCAAAGGATAGTGGGTTACTGTAGGTAATTGTGTCTGTGCTGCTTCTGCTACATGGTCTTGGTGTTAGCAGAGATATTCAGACATATGTACTGTTTTACACTGTGATGTTTTATGTCATTAAGTACTGTCAGGTATACAGATTTGCTTGCAGTGATGTCCTGGGGAACACAGGGTGTGAATGCAGCTGTGTCTAGTATTGTGGTTAGCAGTCTACATATTCTTGCACAGTCATTCCATTCTAGAGGGGAAGCTGCAGACACTTGCTGCTGGGTCTGTGTAAATGGTTCAGCACCTTGGTACAGTGGTGGCTGAGGATCCCATGATTGTACATCCATTGACATGACAGTATGGCCATATCCTGCTGTGGCCATACCTCACAGCTGTGCAGGCTCACACAGGTTACCCATAGGCAGGGGTCATAATTCTGGACATTACCCCTTCACATTGTGGTTTACAAGCAGGTTTGTAGCCACCCATTCTTGTGTTTACAGCCAGGAATAGTATGTGCACATGGCTGAGTTTCGGACTTCACACACTCCATGCCACCCATGCTCCTACCCCCCCTTCTATTATTCTATCCTCTTCCAAACATTATGCAAACATATCTGATATGTTCTGTATAGTTATCACCTCATCCCAGCAGTAAATTGGTGTTGGTCCACAGTTCATGCAGTAGGACATGGTGGACATGTTACTGAGATTTGTCCACGTGGCCTTCCATTTGGGTTCTGTGAATTGTGTTATGTTATTTGGGACTCCATGACATAACAAACATTGGCAGTATGGGTGAGACACAGGCCTTTGGCAGAGGACTGTAGGCTATTTGGTAGTGATGCAGGCCAGCTGTAGCAGGCCGTTGCGTTCTGTCACTCCTACAGTCCCAGACTGCAATACACTATATTCCCCTGGGGTGACAGGGAGGGTGTGCAAGGTGTTCCTGCCAATACTTTCTGTCATTATTGATCCAGTGGTGTGGATGCTGGCAGGGTGCTGCTTACAGCTAGGGACACACCTGCATGGGACACCTGTTCTGCATGCTGCATTCTTTAGCTATTGCCATACAGATGTGGGGGTCATATTGTACTCATTCCCAACAGCCGGGATAAGACCAGAGAGGTACCTCTGGGTGGTGGTGGGGTGAGCTGGGTGCATGTGTGCTATGGCCACTACTTGCATCTGACTCAGAGATATCCATGGGGCATTCCACTTATGCTGGCTTTTGCAGGGACATCAGCTGTTTCTCAATACTTCATACCTATGACCTTTGTGGTCTGCCTATGTTGGGCCAGACAACATCAGTATTCCCTACTACAAGCCCAAATAATGTGCTGCTAACCTGTATGTACAATTCCAAGGGTGTGTCCATTTGACAGTTACATATTATACACTGTCTGTCTGGGGTAATCCCCCCCCCCCCGTGTACTGCTTGTGTGGGCCCACATTCATGCCATGTTCATCTTTCAGACACATATTACTTCAAAACATTTACTATGGCTTACTGCTGGAATGTGTTTTGCTGGAAAGCATTGTTTTTGGCATTGCAGTTATGAGAACTTGGCCCTGTCATCATCAGTACTGGCCAGTGGCCACCAGGACAAACTTCACCATGCATACATACTGACCACTCTCACCCAATATGAAAAACACACCAACCTAACACACACAGCCCTGCATATTGTACTCATGCTACAATCTATCCTGCTACCTTGGCCAGCTCAGATAATTTGTGCTCCACTGTTGTTATACCTACATATACGCACACCTTGCTGTTACTACATTTCTACATAGGATTGGGGGTCACACCTGACTTTCTACATTTCTACATAGGATGGGGGGGGGGCACACCTGACTGTTACTACATTTCTACATAATATTGGGGGGGGGCACACCTGACATGTGTACACATTTGCTATGACTGCACTGGTATTTCAGGTACTCCATTTCATTCTGTATTCTGACCCATTAGGCTGACTAGAGGCATATCAGTGTACTGCAAGTCTTAGGTTTGATTGATCTACATTTCAGTTTCTGACTTCTTACCCTTCAGAACTAACATCCCACTTCCTGACCTGTTGTATTTTGTCTGTGTAGGTCTGGGGGGGTGTTCTCCATAGCCATCAATCAGAAGCCTTAGCACAGCCTTTGTTTATGTTTGTCTACACCTGTCCTGCTGGCTGAGACTGTTGAGTATGTGAGCCTCCCTGACTGGCATGTGTGTGTCCTATGGACACACATGTGGCCCAGCACATTTCCTGCAGTGAGTTTTGTCATCTTGTCTAGTACTGGCTGCTGTGGTGCCACCAGTATTTGTTACAGATCTCATGCTGCCACTATCGGTGTCTACTATCTGCTGGCATCCCATTCAGCTACCCGATTCCTTTGCATGCTCACATCAATACAATAGATACACGTAACAACACATACTACTCCACTCGGCAATTGATAGGAAGAGTGACTTACCTTGTGGCTGTGCCAGTATTGAGGATAGTGCTGGAGGGCTGACTATTTTGGATGCACATAGTACACTCCCTATACATGGTTAAGCACAGGTAGTGTCATGTTTGGCATCCATTTTACTTTATGTGTGAGTCAGAGAGAGGTGTCATTCCCTGGGTTCCTACCATGTCAGTGTATGTGCTATGTGTTGCCTCTTTGCTACGGCCTGGGCATGCTGGGCATGCCTCCTTCTGCCTACTGGGGCAGGCTCAGGTTGTTCCTCCTCTGAGTCACTCTGTGCCTGTGCAGGCCTTGGCAGTGGTGGGGGGCTGTGTGGCCCTGCCCCGTGCTGTTCCTGCTGCAGCTGTTTTCGCAGGATCATATTGTGTAGCATGGCACATATGATGAAAATTTGGGTACATGTAGCTGGTGAGTGCTGCAAAGCTCCACCAGATGTCTCCAGGCACCGGAACCATGTCTTGAGCATCCCAAACAGATGCTCTATTATGATTCTGGTCTGTGCGTGTGCCTTATTATGGAGTTCTTGTTCGGGTGTGTGTGCATTTCTGATGGGTGTCATCAGCCACGGCTCCAGTGTATAACCAGCATCCCCCACTAGGTGGCCGTAAGGGATGTCCCCACTGGCAAATCTCTGCTACAGCTGCATCAGATGCCAGATGTGGGAGCCGTGATAGCTTCCAGGGCAGCCGGCACACACATTCATTATAATGCCCTGGGCATCGCACATGACCTGGCAGTTGATGGAGGGGAAGCCCTTGCAGTTGATGTAGCCCCTACCCCGCTCACTGGGTGGTGCTTTGATGCATATGTGTGTGTGCAGTCTGTAGCACCCACTACCTCAGGGTATTCTGCTATTTGGTGGAAGAGAAGCATATTGCTGGCCAATGTCTCACAGCTGTTGTGGAAATATACATGCTCACCCGCATGTGCTGACATGGCATCCAGGAACTGGTGGAGTACCCTGGATGCTGATTATTGTGAAATCCCCATGATATCCCCAGTTGGCCTTTGGATGTTACCTCTGGCTAGTATTCTTAGGCCTACACATACCTTGGTATCCACTGGAATGGTTCCCCTCTGTTGGTTCTGTGTGTGAGGTGTGGCCGGCACAGCTCAACAGTTTGCTGTAGGAGGTCCCTGTCCACCCTATAGCGCTCCACTATCTCCAGATCATGTAGCCACTTGTAGGTTACTCTGGGTCTGTACACTCTTCTCCTTCTCCTCACTGTGGGTTGATCATCAGCATTCTCATCCTCACTACCCTCAGCCTCTTCCACATGTTAATTTATGATAGCTGCTGCAGCCCCTATCATTTTGTTGGGTAAAATTTCCCCGCTTGTGTACACCAGTGGTGTAGAGTTTATGGGAAAAAACAGAGGAAAAGGTATTTGCATAATTTATAGTGGTGTGCTTGGCTGGGTTGGGCTGCTGCCTGTGTAATTGGCTGATTCTGATACATTTCACCTGCCAGCTATGCTAGTTCTCCTTGATTACCTTACTATTGCTGTTTTCCCTTTCCATTGCCTTCCTGTTTAAGCCCAGGGGTGCGCCGCACAAACACAGTGCTCAGATGTGCATGGAGCTGCTATTTCCTGGTTTACTTTTTTTTCCCCTTTAAAACACGGTGTGCAACGCTCACACCAGTTTAGGCAATGTAAAATGTGCTAGGCAGTCTCAGACACACACCCTTGCTTAGCTCTGCTAAGCTCAGGGCAAACCAGAGCCACAGGGCCCAATAAGCTTACAGTATGCCTGACACACCCCCTCTATAATGTCAGCTAGCTCTTAGGCTTGCACCATGGTCTTCCTGCACTGACACGGTTGGGTGCAGGCTAGCCATGAGGGGGGATCTAGGATTCAGTATCATTCCCCTCATTTGCATATGATTGTCTGCTAATGCCTAGTTACAAGTCCCACACTGAGCCTTCCCCCTTTGCAGCCACTATTCACTGTCCATGTTGTCTTCTGTCAGTCATTGAGAATAATGGCAAAATTGTGATTTTGGATAGAATGCTTATTTCAAGTTTTTTTTTTTTTGGCCCGATCCCGTTTGCACGCCACTGCCCTATGCTTAAATAGCCGAAATCGACTAAAAAAAAATGTAAAGTTATTTTTTTGCAACTGGTTTCCATGCCAATGATCATATATTTGGCCATTGGCATGGTTTCCACATTCTATACTCCCTTTATTTGGAGCTGTCATGGCTTCGTTTTGCAGTTTGCAGAAATGTACTCGGTTACTAACCGATTACATTTCTGCAGACTACACTAGTCCTGCACAGCTGGCTGCCAGCTTCCTAGATCGCAAATTCACCTCATTTGCATGTTTTTCACCTGCAAATGGCATAATTTGCATACAGGAGCTGTGTTTGTGCAGGAATAGTGCAGGAGTGCTTGTGCATGTCCAGGGAGCTTTTTCTGGATCGCACGGCGGCCATGTTGTCTCCAGCAGCTTCTGCACTATTCCTGTACACCGTGCAGAGGTTGCTGAATCCTGGGGTATGTCTTTAAATTTTTGAAGTTACTTATGTAATAAACTAGCTGAACTACAAGCTTGTGACTGGTCTCCCTTGAAACAACTTTCACTGGATGAAGCTGTATCCTTTTTTAACTCCAAATTCCTACAAATCCTGGAACACCATACACCTACTAGAACCATAAGAACTAGCACCAAAACCGCTCCATGGCTCACCAAAGAGACTAAACAAAAAATCTGATTAAGAAATAAGATCTGGTCTAAATGGAGAATCACTAAAAATCTTACTGACCACCAGAACTATCAACAGTTAAGAAATGCCACTAAAAGATCAATACTCCTTGACAAAAAGAACTACTACTTTAAACTTCAGCATAAACATCAACAAAAACCTCAAATTTTCTGGTCAGCTATAAATAAACTCTTACACCCAGGACACACCAAGACTCCAACCCCCACAGGTCTCTCTTCAAACTCTTTAAATGAGATTGCTAATGCCCTCAACACCTGCTTTACTGAAACTGTACAATCTCTTGCTAAGTCTTTACCTCCTCTAACCTCCCATCCACCCTAACTAGCATACCACCCCCTTTCTTCTAAAGCCAGTTCCTACATCTCTCATCTTTACCTTGCTTACTAAACTTAAACCATGTACCCCCTCAGCTGATCTCTTACCAGCTGAATATCTGCAGATTGCTGCAAAAGTACTATCCTACCCTATTTACATTCTTATCAACAGAACCATTATCGAAGGCCTTATCCCATCTCTCTGGAAAATCTCTCACATTATCCCACTTCATAAAGGTGGTAACTCCATCGAACTTTCAAACTATCACCCCATTGCCCTACTCTCTCCTCTAGCCAAACTAATGCAAAAATGTATCCCTCAACAGCTACTTGATCACCTTCTCTTAAATAACCTTCTGTCAGATTGTCAGCATGGCTTTAGGCCTTTTCATAGCACCACTACGGCACTCTTATCCTTCTCTGACTGCATTAACAAACATCATAACAATAATAAGCTCTCTGCTGCACTTTTTATTGACTGTTCTAAAGCCTTTGATATGGTTAACCATCAAATACTTCTAAACATACTAAATGCTCTCTCATTCACCTCATAAACACTACAATGGTTCAAGTCCTATTTAGAACATAGACAGCAAGCTGTCATCTGGGACAATAACCTTTCCTATTATTTTGGGGGTCCCACAAGGCTCTATCCTAGGACCTCTCCTCTTCTCTATATTCATTAATGATCTACATCTAAATATTCCTCCAGCCACATGCATTCAATATGCAGATGATTCTACTCTAGTATGTACTGCCTCCTCTGCTCCTGAACTCCAAACCATTACTCAAACTGTATTTAGCTCAGTTGAGAATTGATTCCTACAACGTTGCCTCCTACTTAATGCCAAAAAAACTAAGCTACTGCTTTTTACCCCAACACTTAAGTCTTCCCCTATTCACCTCACTGTCAAGACCAGTAACGGCACTATCATTGCACCAGACCCAACCATCAAACTATTAGGCATAACAATTGATCAACATCTTAACTTTGATTCACATATTAACATGACTATCAAAACTGTAAACAGAAAACTTGGCTTTCTCTATCGTATAAAATGTTTTCTTACCCCTGAAGCCAGAACCACCATTGCCCATACCCACCTTATCTCTACCCTCCTCTATGTCTCTCCCATTTATACCAATCTCTCCAAAAGTAACCTTAATAAACTGGCAACCTCCTATAACAACATTACCAGATTTGCCACTGGCTCCCCATTTAAAACCCACCACTGTCTAAATCTTAAACAGCTTGGTTGGCTAGAACTTCAAAACCAGATACTTTTTCAACAACTTATCATCACCCATAAAATATTACATCAGCCCACCAACACCCCTATTCTCAGTAGCCTCATCTCTCCCTGTAGTAATCTCACTACCCTTCGCTTAGCGAATAAATTACAAGTAACCATCCAGAAATCCTTTAACAAAGCAGGAGACTCCCTCTTCTCTAATTCAGTAGGGAGAATCTGGAACAGGCTTCTCAGCAATCTACAATTACTTTCATCATTACCACTCTTCAAGAATCAAATAAAACTACTCCTTAAACCCAGTGGTTTTGCCCATACACTAACTCAGATTCTTTTCACCCTCTTTCAATAACCAAACCTAATTACTAATGTTGCTTTTTTTTGGCTTTAATCTTCTCCTGTCTTCTAGTGCCTGTAAACTACCCTGTATTACATAAAATAAGAATATCCCCCCTATTCCAAGCACCTGCATTTCAACCTTATATGTATTTCTTTCTGTTTTTTAGTGGGTATAATCCTTATCATACCCAGTAACCACCTAAATCCGTCTTACCTTTCCTACTTTTCTCTAAGACAAATGTCTATCCTTTTACCTAATCATCTGCTTACATTTGGGGGGGACTTTCTGAAATTCAATCAATGAAGAAAAGGTATAGGAATTTTTATTGATGTGTATTTTTGTCCTCTGTCTTTATTATCTATTTCATTTTTTCATTTATTCTTTGTAATATTGTTACGTAGCATAGTTTGGAGCTTATCTCCTCGGGCCACCACTGAAAATGGACATGTATCCAGTTGGACTAGCCCGGTCAACAAATGTAAAATAAAAAAAAAATAAAATCTTTATTCAAGGAAAGTTTCCTGAGTAATTGAAAATGTAATGGGGTGAGATTACAGGTCCTAGTCTTGTAGTGAACCTCTCAAATACACCCAAGTCATGGTTTAAAGGAGAGCTCCTTTGTGATCTTTTGCTGAGACCCTCTCTTGTGAAGCATGCATCTGCTCCATCTGGAACTATGGGAGCAAGATTTAGCTTTTGAAGAAATAGATGAGTCCTACTGTGGTATCCATGCAGTTTGAGTGTCTTAGTTGGAATAAACTTGAAACCTCTACAAAAAATTGTGCATGTTTTATTTTTAAGGGAAAAAAAATCACTGAAATTAAATATCCTGAAATCAGAGTAAGTTGACAAGTTTTGCTGACTTGCAGCATAGTAGATAATTGGTTCTGTAATGGACTATGCCTCCTCCTCCTCTAGTATGTACAATTTTAGCCCCTTGTCCATCTTTAATTGTTTGCAGAATAGTTAATATTTGCTCAGTTTTCTGGACAGTCTGACCATCTCAATGTTGTTTCCTATAAAAAGGCAGTCATAGGGTTCAAATCAGAAGTTGATACAGCCCCATTGGTTGTATTATTGCTATATGCATGGCTGTTGGAAGATTACAACCCCACTGAAGTAGGGGTAACATATACTTTGTCTATTTGATATTCTTCTTTATCCCTAACTCTGTCTTAAACCAATTTTCTTTTCTTAACTTGAGCATGTGCTTTTGAAGTTTACTACATACAAGCCTTATTTACTGTTAAAAAGAAGGTTACTTTTAGTGTAATTGTATAATTCCTGAACATGTTCGACAAACACACTGCCTTAATGGCAAATGGGAAGTAGTGCCCTGCTACCCTCCCTTCCTCTGGCCATTTGTCAAAGCTCAGAACTCTTTCAACAGTCTGTCCATGAGGGAGAAGGACCAATCACCTGGCAGGACCAGGCAGCCCTTCACACTCACAGAGAGGACCCTTTCAGTTTTTTTGTGCCTAAGAAAAGAAAGATCTTTTGGCATATTAGTTCTCTCTGTGGGCAATATAAACTGTAAAGCTCAGATAAGAACCTCCTTTTGGGTTTTATTTCCATCCTCTGCCTTTTTCCATCCGTGCTTGAATAGAAAATTATCCTTAACCTGCTTATTTTTTCTTGTGAGAAATTGATTTATTCTTTAGTGTAATTTAGCTTACAGTATGTCTTATGCTGTTTATTTTAAGCTCTTTATGAGTTTCTGTAGGGCTTTTAACCCTTTTAAAGTGTTTTATTTCTATTTCTGAATGTTGAAACGAGTTTTGGAAATAAGGTAATTTTAGTGCAGTTCTGCTTATTGCCTCTTGCTGCTAGAGCCATGAATAATTCATATCTGGTATGTCTGTTGATTAAAAGGGTCCTTATTAAATGAATGAAAGTTACAAATCCCGAACGCTCACATGAGCAAAAATGCCGCAACTCGAAGTTGCTTTTTTTCCTTGCAGTACAGTGAAGATCGGGATATTTGCCCTTTCTTCACTGTATTGCGATCTCGGAGTTGGAATATATATTTAGCGGGCGGGGGGGGCATAGCCCACGCAATAACCTTTTTGAGTTGCGGCATTTTTCCTCATGTGAGCGTTCAGGATTTGTAACTTTGTTCATTTAATAGGGACCTGATTAAAAGCTTAATTCTAAAGTTGTGCTGTTTTGATTTTTTTTCTTTAGGGATATAAATATTTGTAGTTATGCAACACATCTACAACATTTTAAATACTTTTTTCATTTAAATAGCTATTTGGGCAGCATTTTTTGTATAACACTACTGACAGGAATTGTTCTTAAGTTTATGATTAACTTCTTGTTTACTGTTTCTATTTATTATTATTTGGTGTGATTGACTTTTACTTAATATTACACTTAATTCCTATTCTGATCCTATTTCTGTTTTTTTTAAGGCTGAAATAGTTTTTTATCTATATGTGGGGTCTATTAATGTGTTTATTGTGCTTTGTGCTGAGTCACTGAAATCCCTGTGGTTTTTCTACAGTATAGTATTCAGTATAGTTTCCTTACAGAAATAAACTTTATCTTGCTATTTAGAGGGAACTTTGTGGGATTTGTCCATTTTCTACTAAACTGACTGCACAACCAGTACTTGCTATTGATCTGGTTAGTTTTTGTTCCCTGTCTTGGATCCCCCTTGACACACTGCAGTAGCCTTAGCTTTGGCCAGGCTACCAGACCCCTCACCTTCTGTTACCTCCTCTTCCCATGGTGTGATCATAGTACCAAAGTTATGCATAACACTAGAGCTAGACACATCCTCTGGGGCTGTTCCATTGTCTGCTGCAGGTATGGGAGAACCAAACCCTTTAGGTGCAGGAGAAGTCAGGGGTGTGGAATCTTTTGCTAGTATTGATTCTTCCCCCCCCCATGGGATTCTCCCACTAGTAGTATGTGCCAAAAAGAGACACAAAACCCACCAGGTGGTGGGACAGCAGTCTGACTGTTTTTTTCACCTGAGATGGTAGCTGTGGCTACATCCATTGTTCAAGCTGTTGATTATGGGGAGAATACCCTGGTTATGAGTAACTCTGGAGCTTCTGCCTCCTGCCAATCCACTAAGGATGGGGAGCATACCCTGGTTATGAGTAACTCTGGAGCTTCCACCTCCTGTCAATCCACTAAGGATCTTGTCTTTTTTAAGGGAATCCTGTGTCTGAGGACTCTGACCTGTCTCAATCAGATCAGTCAGGTTCCCCTGATAACAAACAGGTGCAGGTACCCAAACAGAAGTTTTCTTTTTCCCAAATGTTGAGTAGATTTAGAGATATATTCAACTTTGATCTACCTTTGGCTGCCCCCTAGATTATCAGGCATTATGATCTCTTGGACGATGAGGCCACAGACAGTGAGACCTTTCCTCCATTAATCCATGGATTGGAGGATTTCTTCATGAAAGTTTATAGTCTCCCCCCCTTTATTGAGTGTTTAAGACATTTAAGGTATACTTGGCCTTGCTTGGCCTCCAAGCTCCTTTATCTGTGGACCCTATTAGTTGTCCCCAGAGACTTTTGTTAATAAGAAGACAGTGTCTTAATCTTCTAACCCAGTCCCTCAAGAAAAACTAGGTAAATGGCTACAATCTGAGGGAAAGAAACTGGTGCAGTCCAGCATGGTAGCTTTTAAAGTGTTTTACTACCAGTGTTTATATGAAAGTCATTGTTGAGATGCATATACAGTTTAGATGAGTTTGCTGCATTGCTGCCTGTAGAGTAAAAGGTCTGTGTTAAATATATTGTCTTGAAGGTTTCTCTGGTGTCAAAACATGCATTAAAAAGTGCCTTGGAGGGGGCTGATAATATTTCTAGAACTGCAGCATTGCCTGTGTTGATTGGGTGGTATGCTTTGTTGCACTCTCAGAATTTTTCTGATGAGTTAAAAAATGAGATATTGAATACTCCTCTTGCATGTTTGATACAGCAGCTAATTGTACCCTTAAACTCTGGGATGACAGAGGTAAATTGACGCAAGGAATGTTGAAAATGTTCCATATTCTCAAGTTCTCCTTTAAGTAAGATATTTTTCAGTGGCCTAAAAATCAGAAGTCAAAGCCAAACAAAAACCAAGGCAATGAAGAGAAATGGCAGGATGCCAACTCCACCAAGCTAAATAAGAAGAGTTCCTATTCTAAAAAGTTTATCCCCATCCCAACTTTTGACTATGCTTAAGCACGGTACATGCCTTTATCAAATCCCTAATTGGGTGTCTCGTCTCTCATTCCCGCAAATGGGTGCTAAACATTGTTGGCAGGAGTTATAGATGGCTTTGGAAAGACCATCTACCTATGTTCAGTGGGGTTTCACCTCATCCACTAGATCAGATTTTATTTCCCTCCTAGTCTCTATCAAATGCTGGACTCAGGGGTCATAGAACCAGTCCCTTATTCAGAAAGAATGAGAGGTTTCTATGCCAAAATTTTCTTAGTTCTCAGAAATGAGTAGCCGTGGTGACCAGTGTTGGAGCTTTCTTTTCTAACTATGTTTGTCAAGGTCCCAAAGTTTGACATGCTCGCCTTACAAGCAGTGCTTCCTCTGTTGCTGCACAACTGTTTCTTGGTGACCCTGGGCTTGAAGGATGCCTGTCATCATATCCCAATTGCTCATCACTTTGGGAGATATTTGAGATTTGCTGTGTTTGGTTCACCTTTTGGGCTATCCACTGCACTGACAGTGTTTACCAACTGTCCGGCTCTAGTACTTGTCCCACTGTTGGACTCTGGGCATTCAGATCTTTCCATACTTGGCTGAGTTACTGTCAAAGGAAAAAACGTCAAAGACCAATTCACGTAAGGTTCAAGTATGGCACCTTTTATTACTTAAAGCAAGGAGACAAAACATGCAGATACAGGATTTGTCTAAATTACTAGTGAGCAGTATGCTACTTTTATACAGTTCTATGAAATGTTACTTTTCTATGGTTGACGGAGTTAGACACAGCTTTCTGTATTACTCTACAGAAAATGTTACTTAGATTTCCTGCTGACATGTTTAGATTTAAAACTCACTATGTGTTACATAGAAAATGTTACTTGGATTTCCTGCTGACACGACTGGATCATTGTTGATTTACAAAAACATTTGAGAAAAACAACCTGGCCTTGGGGCTTATTTTTAGCCTACTACAAACTTTCTATTCTTCAATTGTGCAGTTCTAATATATATGTGTTACATTTTACCTAGATTCAAGGTACATTTCTAGCTTAGGTACAAGTAATGCTGACTACGGTTTATACTTTCAAGCAGCCTTTGTTTTTATTATCAATAGCTTCAGCAGCTGTGTACTTTCTCATGGCATAAGCAGAAAATCAATAACTCTTTGTTAAGTCTCATGACACTAGTAGAAATGAAACACTTATTATTATTATTTTCATGACATTAGCAGAAATCAAATACTTTCCTGTTAATTTCCAAAGCATAAGCAGATCATAGCTGTGCATATTTTCATGACATAACAGGATTGGAATGTCTCTAGTAGCTTGTGCAGATTCATGCAGTGTGAACAGAATAAATGTATTAACCCTTTTAAACCTCAAATACACTAAGCATGCATATTACTAAGACATATTTTTCTAACATTTCCCCCCTTTTAATACTTTTATTCTACTTTCAAAATAAGCATAAACAGTTTTTTTCTTCCCCTAACCTCTTCCTACCCAGGATTTGCAGTTAAGAGAGTCATTCAGTTTAAACTTATGAAAGCATTTTCATTTTTCAACAATTCTTCAAGTTCAGCACCTTGGTATAAGGTTTCTGAAACTGACATGTCTATAAAGTCTTTAATCACTCTTTTCATGCAGGGGAAGCAGCAACAAACACATACCACCAGTAGGATCATTCCTACACAGATGGCGATCAGGATGTTCATCAGGATACTGCCCCACTCCCCAAACAGTCTCTGGAAAAAGTCTGTCAGTGGATTTGGTCCTGGTTTGGTCATAGCCGACCCTTGCTGAATTACCTCAAGGTGATTGTCTATCTCGTGTTTGTGGTCAGGAATATACGAACAGCACTCCTCCTGGATTAAAGTGCAAGTACCTCCTCTCACCGCTAGGGTGAAGTCGAGAGCCATGCGGTTTTGAAGCACTACAGTTCTCATGGCAGTCAGTTCATCAGTCACCAATTCTAGAGTGGAAAAGTTTGCATTGCTCATTATTTCGAGAAGTTTAGACAGTTTTCTCAGTTCTCAGATCAATTTTGTTGCTCCATATGCTGGCAATACACCTGCTCACGAGATGATGGTATCACCCATATGTGACCGTCCATTTTTCCCTAGGCCCACAGCATGATGTTTTTTCCAGCCCACATTGATTTGCCCTACTGGATTGACAGGCTTCTTGATTTCTCGTCGAACATTTCGAATTTACCCCTGAGGCAAAACTGCTGTGTGTTGTATGGCCGGAACCAGGTACCCCAAATAACTGCCGGACCAATTCTCAGGTAACCACTTGTATGCTTTCCTACCACATACAAAATAACAGTCTTCTACTTTGGTAGTAACTACTATGTCCTGGCTCTGGATGAAACATTTTTTTTCCACTATAATCAGTTGTTTATAGAGGTTAGCATTATGTCTTACTTCATCAGTTGTCCTATGCATCAGTTCAAAAAATGAATCATAGCTTGTGTTGCAATAGGAACCTGTGTTATCAGTTTTATTGTAGCATCTATAGGGAACAGTCACATTGCAATTGCTCCAACCCACCTGAACTGTATCATTTTTGTAAAAACACACAGTCCCCTTCTGTCGAACAGACAAGTGCAATGCTACTTTATCTTGTGATGTAACATCTGATGTAACATAGACTAAATTTTCCCAGGTCTTGTTGGCTCCTAGGGGGACTGAAGTTAACAATAACCCCCCCGTATGCTGTTGGCAAAGCTGTGCAAATCCAGCAAATCGAAACATTGAAGATCTCAGCATACACATATTTGATTGCCTGGTAAGTGTTGAAGTTTGGGTGCCACTCTACGTGCAACTCTCCACATTTGTTCAGTTCAGTTTGTGTGGCTGGGAAAAGGAATGGCCACAACAAAAAGATTATTGTCACTAGTACAGTCAACAGGATGATTATGCAATACTTCTGAGGAAATGGTTGTTCTGTATTCCTGTTTTCTCCGACTCTCCCGAGTGGTTTTATTTGGATTTTTCTGGATTCTATCATTTTTGCTTTTGACGTGATCTTACTCTCTGCCCTAATAGGACCTTCAGCACCGATGGTTTCTTCACTGGGGTTGAGACAGATCAGTCCTATTGATCTGACCCCCATTTGTAGCCAGACTTTGTGCTGAGGCCCCCGATGGAGAGGTAAGATTTTTGTCCAGTTCAAAGTTCTTAACTAGTTTACAGTGCGTCAGGTGGATCCACGAGGCTCGCTCTGCAATTTTGACTGCAGTGGGTGTTGAAAGAAGCACCTGGTATGGACCTTCCCACCTTGGTGATGTCCTGTTTTTCTTTTATATATTTTTCACCCAAACCCAGTCCCCTGGGATCACTGCCACTTCCAATGTTTCGGTTTGTTCTTTATCTGAAACAAAATTTGACTGCAACAGATGTTTAGAATTCAACACATTTCTCATATATTCAGCTAGTGTATAGTCAGCTTCTTGGTCTGCGGACATGAGAAGTTTCCACTGGGGTGTATAATAAGCCCTTCCAAACAGTTTTTCGAAAGGAGTCAATCCTTTTGCAGTTGGAACAGTTCTCATGCTCAACAGTGCCAGGGGCAAACAATACAGCCAATTATTTCCTGTCTCAGCTATTAATTTTCTTAATTTATTCTTTAATATTCCATTATGCCTCTCAACTAGCCCTGCAGATTGTGGATGGTATGCACAATGATTTTTTAAAGAAATACCAAAATGCTTACTTAACTGCTGTATGGTTTGGTTTACAAAGTGTGCACCGTTGTCACTGTAGATCCTTTCCAGAATGCCGAATCTAGGGATGATTTCTTTGACAAGAACTTTTGCCACCGTATTTGCATCTGGATTTTTGGTTGGAAAGGCTTCCACCCATCTGGAAAACATGTCTACAATGACAAGACAATACTTCTTATTTTCACATTTGTTCAATTCTATGAAATCCATACAGATAGCGTGAAATGGATATGGTGGTGTAGGGAAACTCCCTTGCTTGGGCTTTAATGCCCCTTGTGCATGATGTTTGTTACAAATGTGGCACATCAGACAAAATTTTTTAGAGTAGTTTGTAAATCCGTATGTTGTGAACACTTGGTTCACCAGCTGTACCATCCCCCCTGTTGAGACATGGCATTGCCCATGGCTCAGCAAAGCTGCATATCTAAACAAATTAGATGGTAGTATCGGTTTCCCTTCTTTAGAGATGTACAGCCCCTTTTCGAGAATTGCCCTTCGTTTTACCCATCTTTGTTTTTCAGCTTGCGTAGTGAGTGTCTGCATTGTTTTTAACATTTCTAAGTCTAAAATCTCAGAGGGTTGTAGTTCCTCATTTAAAAGAAATACTTCTGAAGCTGCTTGTTTTGCAGCTGTATCAGCTCTCGCATTACCTTTTGAAATCCTATCTTGTTGCCTGGTGTGAGCTGTGCATTTACAAATAGCTACTTTCTGAGGTAACTGAATAGATTCTAAAAGATCTAAAATAAACTGTGCATGATTGATAGGTTTGCCAATAGATGTTATCATTCCTCAGTTTTTTCACTGTTGCGCAAAAACATATACAGTAGAAAAAGCGTACTGGCTGTCAATAAAAATGTTTACACCTTTACCCTTTGCTAAGGTACATGCCCGTGTCAAGGCAATCAATTCTGCTGCCTGTGCAGATAAGTTGTGTGGTAAAGGTTTTGCTTCTATAACCTCAGTGTCAGAAACTACTGCATATTCTACTAGGTTCTGTCCTGCAGGACCCCTTTTGCATGAACCATCCACATAGTATGTCACCTCGGCATCATCCAAGGGGACATCCGTGAGATCTTTTCTAGGTAGTGTCTTTTGCTCAATCACCTGCAGGCAGCTGTGTGGTGTGCCATCTGCAGGGGTTGGGAGCAAGATAGAAGGGTTCAAAGTCGTGCATCGTTCAATTGTCATGTGAGGTTGGCTCAACAATATAGTCATACAGGAAAGATGCCTAGCAGGGGAAAGATATGCTACCTTCTCTTGCAGTAAAATAATTGTGACTGCATGAGGCACTCTCAAAGTGAGAAGGTGGAATAAAACTACTGAGGCCGAAGCCTGTACTGCCATTGCAGCTGCAACTGCTGCTTGTATACAGTGGGGTAAGGACCGTGCCACTGGGTCTAGTTGTGATGAATAGTAAGCAATGGGGCATTGCTTGTCCCCATGCTGTTGTGTTAATACTGATGTCATATAACCTTGCTTACAATCTACAGTTTGGAAAAAACGTTTATGGTAGTTTGGTAATCCTAGAACTAATGAGGACGCTATTAACTGTTTCAGTCTGCAGAAAGCAGATTCTGCCTCTGGTGTCCATTGTAACAAATCCTGTGCTGCCATAGGCTTTTTATATATCAGGTCAGTCAGAGGTGCAGATTCCAAGGCATAGTTTGGAATCCAACTCCGGCAAAAATTAGTTGTACCCAGGAAGGACATTATTTCCTTCTTGGTAGTGGGTTTTGGTGCTTGCAAAATTGCTACTTTTCTGTCCTCATCTAATGTTCTACCTTCCTTGGATATTACATATCCTAGGTATTTGACTTGTTTTTTCCAAAGCTGCAGTTTATTTTTGTTTACCTTATGTCCTTCAGCGGCTAAAAATCGTAATAGCGCTATGGTATCTTCTTTACAATCTTGCTGGGTAGGGGCCGCCAGCAAGATGTCATCAACATAAAGTAAAATCTGACTGCCTCTTGGTGGGGTAAATCCCGCCAAGTTGCTTGCCATTTCTTGTGAGAATATTGTTGGACTTTCACAATATCCCTGTGGTAGTCGCGTATATGTATACCTTTTCCCTGAAATGTGAATGCAAACCAATACTGGCTCTCAGGGTGTATCGGTATCGAAAAGAATGCATTGCTGATGTCTACCACAGAAAAATACTTCTGTTGAGCTTTTAAATCATTCAACAGGGTGTGTGGGTCTGGCACCATAGGTGCCCTTGGTATTACTGCGTCATTTACAGCTTGTAAATCTTGGACCATACGCCATTCTCCATTTGCTTTTTTAACAGGAAATAAGGGTGTGTTACATGGTGAATCGGGAGATTCCACCAGCACCCCTTCCTTAAGTAAAGCTGATATGATAGGTTTGATTCCTGCCTCTGCATCTTTTCTTATGGGATACTGTCTTTTCTGTGGTCTAAATGCTGACTTTGGCGTGATAGTAACTGGTCCTGCTGTACGAATAAGTCCTACATCTGACTTTCCTGTTGACCAGAGAGTTTCTAGTATATTTTGTAAGGCATTCTCTTCCTCCTTTAATAGGAGTGCTAATCCGCTGTCCTTGCTAGACTGCAAGTGTACAGCTGGGTTGGTCTGAGTTATCCAATTTAACTTCTGTATTTGTATTCCCTGTTCTGACAGTTCTAATTCTGTCTGTTTCTCCAATTTTGTGACTTTTTCTCCTAGGTCTGCCCATTCTATGTTTTTGTTCTTGGTTAAGCTAACGTGTGGTAATCGATTAGATTTATAAAGTGTAAAGAACTCCTGGGGCAATGAACAGCGGGCTACACTGTTCCCTTCTATGTCCCAGTACAGGTTACATAATATCAATCTGTTTGCATGATTTTTAAACAATTCTTGCTCATATTCCTTATCAGGTCCTGGTGTGTTACAATAATACAGGGTACAGTGCAACAAGTGTTGCCTATCAATGTCAAGGGAGGGGAACTTGCTGATGGCTACATTCATTAATTCTTCGGTCACAGTCCCTGGGCCAGTCGTAATCAAGTCCTGGCTGTACCAATAAAACATTTCACCCACCGATTGCACTGCAAAGGTATCAAATTTTCACTGTGTTTCCATACCCTGCATGGTTGGGACTACTGCTATACCAAATAGCTGCATAACATCTCTGCCCAAGAGGTTTACTGGGCATTTTGCAGAAACAACAATTTTGCTTTTCTGAATCAATCCTGAAACAGGATCAGTTATTGCAATGTAACGGGAGAGGGGCTCCCGATACAGCTGTCCATTAGCTGCTTTTACCAGTATGTAATCAGGTGACTCTGTGTTTTCTGGCAGTTTGGAGGGATGTATCAGGGTTGTGATGCCCCTGAGTCACACAAGAATTTGACTTCCCTCCCTTCTACCAAGAGTGTAACTTCTGGTTTCATGTCTGCTAAATAGAGCTCCAGGCTCAATAAAGCTAGGTCTAATATTTCATTTTCTTCACTGTCACTATCTTCTTACACTTCCTCTATTTCTTCTGTCACATCCTCTACTCCCTCTATCACATTCTCATTTGTCCTTTCTCTGCTATCCCCTTCTAGTGATTCCTGACTACCATATAGTCAGTCCTTACCCTCCTTGTCTTCCGTGGTTGCCTTCTTATTTTTCCTGCAATCCTTTGCCAAGTATCCCTTTTTACTGCATTTGAAACATTCAAAAATTTTCTTTCGCCCTTCAAAGTTTGTTTCCCTGTGCATTTTTCTTGCCCTTTTTCCTGGACTGTACTACATAAACTTCTGCTCCATCTTCTACAGAAAACACTTGAGCTTTCTTTTTTCTTTTTGCTATTAAAATGCCTTTCGGCATGCCTAGCATATTCAAGTAATGATTGTAACCTGCTTGTACGATGGTCTACCATGTGTTTTGTAATAAAACTGCTTATGAGTGCAATACTGCCTTTTAAGAATGCACTCTTTAACTGCTGTTCCTATGGGGAATCTTGTGTTTGATCTTCAGGAACCTGCATTCCACAGTGGTTATTAAAACATTCTAATAATCTGGCATAATACCAGTCAATAGTTTCACCTTCTTGTTGGATGCATTGATTAATGCAAGTCAAGTCTGCCCTAGGCTTCCATTTTTCAGAGATGCGGCCTGTGAGACCTTTTACTCTGTTGTCTAGTTCTGTGCTGCTATGTGGGAGGGGCCTGTGTGCAGCATCACAGGGATTCCAGTTGCCATTAATTATGTGCCAATCTGATCCCACAATTTGTCTAACTACTTTTTCTACCTCTTCTCCGTTTAAGTTATAACTCAGCCTCATTCCTTGTAAATCTTCTGAGAATTTTCTAAAATTAACTTTTGGATGGGAAATTCCCTCAGTGGCTTTCCAGATATTGGGTCCTGACCGTCTTGTCCTGCCTGAGGATTAGGTACTTCTATAAGTGGGCATATTTCTTCTTCACTCATAGATTGTGAATTCTTAACTATTTGATATAACTCAATGCCTTCATTTGAGTTACCTACCCGTGTTCGAGACCTGGTCCCGATGGGATCTCTAATAAATGGTTTTACTTTTACAATGTCTCTATTTTCAGTGACAACAGGATATCGTGGGGGTAGACTAACCTGTTCACTTGCTTTATATTCTGGTAAGGGAGGCGGAGGGGCCGATGCTATTACTAAGTTATTGTCCTCCTTATCTAAAAACCTTGTTTTTGAATTGTTGTTCTTTTGTTCCCTACGGTTTACTTCCTCAATCCACCTGTGTGCCTGAGGAATTCCTAATTTGTGTTGCTTTTTTACCCAACCTTTGGAATCGGTTTTGAGCTGTTTGATAAGTGAAGATTTTTCTAATTTTCCATCGAATTCATATTTATTAACCCATTTTGAATAATATTTAATGTTGTCAGCACGCTGCGACTGCATGTATTTTGCGTCTTCGGTTAACGGCGGATTTTGGGGTCTTTTTGTGCAATTATTACCCATTTTGTTCTACCCTTTTGATCGTTACGTAACTTCTCTTATTTTTAATGTGGTACCACGGATTTTGTTATAGTCTCTTCAGAATGACTGCCTACTTATTCTCTTTCTCCTGATCTATGACAAGACAGTAATCTTTTCTGTCCCTGACTTGTAAAATACAGTCTTGACAGAAACAATACAAATCTAGTCCCTGATATAAAACAGAAAACAGAAAAAAGAAGATTCGCCTTACCTGAGCCTATGTGATTGGTTTGATCACCAATTCGGAGACCCATCCTTCAGTCGCAGATCAGAAAGTGGCTGGCCTCTTTTGTACAACAATTCAGTCGGAGGACTTTTCAAATAAGAAGAACCGATTTGGTTTCTTCCCCGTACGGTTTCAACCACCTGGCCCGTCTGATCCGAGGTGAAGAGAGGGTTCCGGTCCGAAGGACCAATCTGTCAAAGGAAAAAACTTCAGACCAATTCACGTAAGGTTCAAGTATGGCACCCTTTATTACTTGCAGCAAGGAGACAAAACATGCAGATACAGGATTTGTCTAAATTACTAGTGAGCAGTATGCTACTTTTATACAGTTTTATGAAATGTTACTTTTCTATGGTTGACGTAGTTAGACACAGCTTTCTGTATTACTCTACAGAAAATGTTACTTAGATTTCCTGCTGACATGATCAGATTTAAAACTCACTATGTGTTACATAGAAAATGTTACTTGGATTTCCTGCTGACATGACTGGATCATTGTTGATTTACAAAAACATTTGAGAAAAACAACCTGGCCTTGGGGCTTATTTTTAGCTCACTACAAACATTCTATTCTTCAATTGTGCAGTTCTAATATATATGTGTTACATTTTACCTAGATTCAAGGTACATTTCCAGCTTAGGTACAAGTAATGCTGACTACAGTTTATACTTTCAAGCAGCCTTTGTTTTTATTACCAATAGCTTCAGCAGCTGTGTACTTTCTCATGGCATAAGCAGAAAATCAATAACTCTTTGTTAAGTCTCATGACACTAGTAGAAATGAAACACTTATTATTATTATTTTCATGACATTAGCAGAAATCAAATGCTTTCCTGTTAATTTCCAAAACATAAGCAGATCATAGCTGCGCATATTTTCATGACATAACAGGATTGGAATGTCTCTAGTAGCTTGTGCAGATTCATGCAGTGTGAACGGAATAAATGTATTAACCATTTTAAACCTCGAATGCACTAAGCATGCATATTACTAATACATATTTTTCCTAACAGTCACTAATCTATGTTGCACCCAGGTGTTTGGGATTGCTAGAGAAGGTCTCATCTAAGGTTCAAGTTGACCCTTCTAAGTTATGCCCAACACTCTCGCAAAGACTCAGCTTTTGGGGTTGCTTGATCACCTCCAACACGAGAATGGCCTTTCTACCCGAAGACAAGCTCATACCAGGCAGTGTTTTTGGAATTCTCCTAGAGGAATTTTGCCTCAGTGAGAGAATTCCTAAAAATTCTTGGACTGAAGACATCCATGATTCTCGTAATACTATTGGTCCATTTTCACATGGGAAAAACTCAATGGTATGTCTGAAATTGTTGGACCCAGCACCTTCAGTCCCAGTAATCCTAGTTGCTCATGCTGGCCTTCATCAGATAAGAGTTATGGTGGTGGACAGAATAGTTGAGTATCAATCCAGTGCTTTCTTTCTCCCCGCTTGTGCCAGTACTGTCTGACAGATTTGTCCAACTTCATCTACGGAGCTGTGTCAATGGGGATGTAAGTGCAAGCCACTTGGGGCCTGAAGACTCATGGAAACACATCAATATCAAGGAGATGTTGTCAATGATTCATGTCTTGAAAGTCTTCACCACCTTATAGGTTTATAGGTTCATAGGTAGCTACTAGGCTATCGGCCCTGGGGCCTATATAAGCCTGGCCAAAAAGGTTCCTTGGCTTTTGCCACCCAAGAAAATGATTTCCTGTTCCCCTGTCAAGCAGTGTTGCAGAAAGTCATCCCTGGGGTGAATTTTCTATTTCCCATCCAGTCATCAAGATTTTTGTTAGAGGGCCAATGAGGAGCTTTGCTTGACATGAATGGGTAGTTTGTTCCAGAGTATGGGAAGACTCTCGGATAGGAATCTATCCCTCCAGCATGTTCTGTTTATTGTGGTGACAAGGTTTAGGTTCCTGGAGCATGTACTTCAGAGAGATTGGGATTTCTTTAAGTGTAGCATGTCCAACAGCTCTGGGTTTGACATAGCTTTGTATGTTAGGCAGAAATCACCTCTGAGTAGGTGATATGCGATGGAGTAGAGCTGGAGTTTTTTGAGACGGTCTGCATATGGCATCTGTTTGAGTCCGGTAATCCTCTTACTGAGGTATTTCTGTGGCCTTTCCAATTCTTGTAAGTGTCTTGTGAGATACATGGAGCATTGTACTCTATAAATGGTTTGATGAGGGATGAGTAGAGAGGAACAATGACCTCTTTTTCTAGAGGAGAACCCTTTTGTGATGTGTGCCACATAGGATTTCCTGACTACTGTGGCGATGTGGTTATCAAAGGGGAGACTACTGTCCACCTGTGTCCCGGGGTCTCTTATCACACTCTCAGTGTTTAGTGAGCTACCGCCTATGTGGGTACAGAGTTTTTCCCAAAGGGGATAACAATGCACTTCTTGGCATTGAGCTTGAGGCCATGACTTTGACACCAAGCATCTGTCTCTGTGAGGCCCTGTTGTAGAATGTCTACATAATTAGATGATTCTATTATGGCTCCCAGTTTGCAGTCATCTGTGAACTTTGTTAGCCAAAGACCTTCTGTGTTGGCCTGAACTTCAGAGAAGTAGATGCCGAACAAGAGAGGACCCAGGACCCATCCCTGTGGTACTCCACTCGTCAGTGGTCTGAAATCAGACTTGGAGTCGGCTACTTTTACTGTGTGGGTTCTGTCAGTGAGCCAGTTAGCCACCCATCTTGTGACATAAGGATTTATGCCCACTTTAGTGAGTTTATCTATAATTCCAGAGTGGGGGATGGTATCATAAGCCTTGGCAAGGTCAAGATAGGCTGTGTCCACTACCTTGCCCTCATCTATGGCTCTAGTGACTGCTTCAAAGTTAGTCAGTCAGGTTTAGTAGATATGATCTACCTTTTACAAACCCAAACTGAGTGGGGTCCAGGGTTTGGAGCCTACCTATGTCTTTGTTTATAAGCTCCAAAATGATATGTTTCATGGCCTTGTAGACCAGGCTCGTCAGGCTAATGGGGAGGTAGTTTCCGTGGTCTGTGGAGGCACCCCCTTTGTGGAGGGGGATAACCATTGCTGTGCACCATTCAGTAGGCACATAGCCTGAGGTGAGGCTATGATTGAACATGGTACTTAGGTGGGGTGCCAGTTCTTTCTGTAGTTCATACAGTACACAGCCTGGGATGTTGTCTGGTCCCATGGATGCTGTGTTTTTGGCTTTGGAGAGTGTGGTCTTTACTTGTTCATCTGTGATTACAGTGGATTTACATTCTTCCAGTATTAAGATGGGCCCTTTGGAGGGTGGGGGTAAAGTTAGCACTGAACCTATCTGCCAGGATGTTGGCAATATCGGTTGGTTCTGTATATTTAATGCCATTGTGCTTTAGCTCAGAGCAGATCTGAGTGTTGGCATTGAGATTCTTGACATAGCTGTAGAATGCTTTGTGGTTGTCTTTGGAATGAGTGGTGATTTTATTTTCATAACTGGCTTTGGAGGATTTTATGAGAGATGTCTGAGGCTGACCAGGGAGTTCCTCCAATCTTGGGGTTTTACTCTTTTTTGCAACAGCTTCTTCCTTCTGTTGTAGAGTTTGTTTATGGTAGGGGACCACTAAATTGGCTTCCTTTTTTTTTTGGAGGATAGCATCTTGGTTCTGTTGGGGATGGCATGATCCATGCACTTGTGTATGTGCTTATACAGTGCATTTGTGTAAGATTCAGCAGTCGTACCTCTGTTTTCCATGAAGTTTGCCACTTCTGTCTTAAACAGCATGAAGTTGGCTTTGGAATAGTTTTTGACGGTAGTTTCCTTAATGGGGAGTGGGGGTGGGATATGGATGTCTAGGGTGATTAGCTTGTGGTGGGACCTGACCAGCAAGGAGTTGATCTCTGGTGTGGAACACTGGTTACCCATATTGGTAATGACCAGGTCCAGGATATTGCTGCCCCTGGTGGGGTCATGGACAAGCTGATCCAAGGCATTGGAATTTATGAATTCCAGAAAACATTGAGAGAATGAGTTGGTACATGAGTAGTTTTCCCAGTTGATGGTGGTGTAGTTGAAATCGCCCATAATTAAGGTATTGGGTTGTACCTTAATATTTTCCAGTATCTTAAGAAATGAAGAGTGGGAATCCTGTGGCATGGTGGGAGATCTGTAAAACAAGCTACAACCTGGATTGCAGTCTTGGCCAGTGTTAGTTGCACTTGGATAATTTTGGATGCATTATGCGGAGCAACTAGCCTGGAGGTGTGGATATTCTTAATGAATATGGACATGGCTCCGCCTTTAGTATTTCGGTCTAGGTTAGGTGGCCAAAAGGTGTGGTATGAATTATAGCCTGGTAATGCAGGGGTGCTCTCTGGAGCCTTGAACCAGGTCTCTGTCACTGCACAGATGTCGATGTTCTCCATTTTAAGAAGTGCCTCGAGTGAGTGCATTTTGAGGTTTAGACTTCTAGCATTGAGTAGCATTACCCTCAGAGTCTGTTTGCTTGTACCTGTTATGGTGGTGAATTTAGCATTTGAACCTTGCATAAAAAAGGCACTATAGGGGTGGCAAGAGCCATAGCCAGTATCCGGAATCCCAGGGCTGACAGGTGCAGCCCATCACTGTCAAAGCATCATGGTCTGTCGACGATGTCGTCCCAGGCAGACAGATACTGGATTCCATTAGAATGACACCCGAAGCTTAGCCAATTGTTGAAGTCAATAATTTTGTCCTTGTACTGTGGTATCATTCTGGGCAATGGCAGGATACTACTCAGGACTAGGGCATACCTGCCTGGGCTGCAAGATCTGAGAGTTCCTCCATGTTTCTTTTCATGTAGTCCAGGGAGGTACGTCTCAGGTCATTCACACCAACATGGACAGTGACAGAGTCATACTTGTACTTGTTGTGGAGTGACCTGAGTGCGTGCGTTATGTGGCGGATCCTGGCACCCAATAGGCAGTTGACAGTAATTTTCTCCTTGTTTAGCCTGGTGAGTGGGACATCAGTGCGCCTGACTATAGAGTCACCTATGACTAGTCTGTTGGGTACATTGTTTTGCCTTATGAACTTTAAGTCCTCTTCCATTGGTTACAGACAACACCACAGTGATGTTACCTCAACAAACATGGGGGAACAAGGTCTTACCCTCTGTGCTGGTTGGCAATGATAGCCCAAGAGCATACTTCTCAGTATTCTCTGAGTGTTCATGCATTGTACATATTGTCAGAGCAGAACATTGTGGCAGGCAGATTATGCAGCTCCTGGGCAGACCCACAAGAGTGGAAACTCAAAGCAGTGGTGTTCCAGGATCTAGTCCAGATGTGGAGAATGCCTCAAATAGATGTTTGCTTCCTTTCAAAACAGATAGCTGTAGAAATTCTTTTCCAGTCATCCCTGCAGCCATGCTTGGAGGACAGACTCATTCTCATTCTTTTGGAAAGCAATGTGTCTGTTTGTGTTTCCACCCTTTCCAAAAATTCACAAGGTACTTTTGAAATTTCAAAGAGAAATGACCAAAGATCCATTGTGTTTAACCCCTATTGGTCCAGGCAATCTTGATTCTCACTGTGACAAGCTCTGTTTACCCTGGGGAAGTAACTGTGGAACCTCAGTCCTCACCACTGTCTTCAGTAAGGGAACATCACTAAAAGCAAGGATAGAAATGCACAGTTTCCCCTAACAGTACACCAGGAACAGGCTTCAAACCTGGGACTGAAATATATGCTTCACTCCAAGTCCCCAAATGAGACTCCACACCAACCACTGCACAACACTGTATCCCAGTTCTAGGTATGTGACATACTCCCTCTTAAATGTCTGATATTCACACATACACACACTTTTGTGAAAGACGGGCACAGATTTACCTGCTATGTTCCTTTGCCCAAAATTACAGGGTAATGGCTACCACTAGTCAGATACCACAGTACCCTTCAAAAGGGGTGTTCAATTATATTGGGCAAAATAGATATTAATACAAATGGTAGACTACCAGGCAATAAGGCTTTTTGGAGTGGCCCTAGTGTTATCACAGTAAGTATAAATACTCTCAAGTTATTAAAAGTATTCACTAAATAACTGGACACAATAAGAGGTAGTAAAATATTTAATAACAAATAAGATGTAAAACATGCTAAATAACTGATTCCAATAAACAACAGAGTTTCACATGCAGGCAATATGAAAACAACACCGTAGGACAGATTTCACACTGCTTTTTGAAAACCTCTAACTAGCTGTAGTTCCCTGACTATCTGAAGATTAACTGTCCCTATCTAATCTAAATAACTCAACAAAGACAAGATTGTACTCTTACCTCTGCAAGGTAAGATGAGGAATTATGTCCACACTCCACTACTCTGGAAACAACTACTACAAGAACTGAACAGCTCTGGAAACATCTGAATGTAAACTGAACACGTGACTCAGAACCTGCTTTTATAGCAGATTTTTTAAAGTAACAGCAAGCTGCTATGAGAATTCTACTCTCTTATATCAGGCTTTGAAAAGTAAACGGACAGCTGCAATGAAAATTGTATTCTACCAGCCCTGGCACACAATGACATCACATCTAGGTCAGCTGACTCTAATATAACATACTTTCAGAATTCTGTCTACAAAGATATTTGGAATGAGGTCCCACCCAAAGCTCTGACTGGTGTGTACTATCCAAGAAAGTACTGCTCCTCCTTAACCACTGTAAGACTTGCAATGGCTATATCAGAAGCAGTGGCCTGTCTTCCATCCCTTAAGATAGGATACAAATGTTATGATAGTTTGGCACCTCTGTTGTTTCCAGACAACTTACCACTGGCATTCTGTCATGCCCACTTGCTGGCTTCCTCACCTTTTGTTTCCCCCCTTGCTTCAATGGCTATTTCTATGCTACATGTCCCCTCTGATTACATTTGTAACATAATCCCTAATCCTGACTGTGTACTTGAACTAGTCGCTTCCCCTGTTACTGGTGAACTCTGTTGGAGTGGTTTAGGCTGCCCCCATGGGGTCCTTTATGTCCATGTGCAGCACTGGGCATCCATTTGTTATGCAGTGGTGCCCTGCTTGCTAAGTAGAGATCCCATTTTCTCCCCAACTCATTTGCAGAGTTACACTCTCGGTCTGCCAACCAGATTCTCATGTCCTTAGGCAAAGTGCTGAGAGCTTGTTCCCTCAGCAAAAGGTCTGCCAGTCCTTCAGAAGTGGTGACCTGACACCCACTCACCTACCTCAGAAAGTAAGTAATTAAATCAGCAATGTAATCACATACACTTTCGTCTGTCTTACATCTATGTTCATAATTTTTTTTCTATACATTTTAGGGGTTAATTTGAAACAGTCAAGTAAACATCATTCTACACTATTGTAATTCAAACAGTCAGTATCAGATAGTTTCACAATTGCATTAACATCTACCATGAAGTAAGGGGATCAGGAACTGTACCCAGAGCCCTTGGTCAACATTATACTGTTTACATAACCTCTCAAATATATAAATAAAACTGTCAAAGTCATCTCTGTCCCTGTACTGAGAAAAACTTTACTGACCTTTATGGCTTCTGGGTTTTGGCCACTCACTTCCCCATTACCTCCATGACCCTGTTGAAGGGTTAGAAGTTCCTTTTCATGCTGTTGTTGCCTCTCATTTTGTTCAGCTTCCATCTCCAGATGCTGCAGTTCATAATGATGCTGCTTCTCTTTATCCTCAGCCTCCAGTTCATGCTGATGCTGCTTCTCCCTCTCCTCAGCCTCCAAATGTCACAGTTCATACTGATGCTGCTTCTCTTTAGCCTCCAGTTTGAGTCTCTTTAACTCCAGATGGATTTTTTAAGTCCTCCGAGGAAAAGGTGAAGTGTCTTGTCTCAGAAGGCTGCTTATCCCCAGTGATGCCAAACTGGATATCCTCCGAGCTGCTGGTCTGCTCTTTGGCTGTGACTAAGGCTGAGATCATATCTTCCTTAGTCAGGCTGGCATGCACCAGTCCTTTGGCTTTGCACACCTTGGCCAACTGATTCCTTGTCCAGCTTGCTATAATCCTTTGCTGACATCATTGCCTGCTGTCCCTGACTAAACTGAGTAAAAATGAGTAAAACTGTTGTGACAATGAAACTCTGTATGTTTATCTTGTGGCTGTCGAAAATGTACACCTCAGTGACAGCTACCCACAGGCTACTAAAGCTCAATTAAATTCCCGCACCACTGCCACCAATATGTGACAAGCCCCAGAGCAGTAACTAAGGAGCCTCAATCCTCACCACTGTCTCCAGTAAGGGAGTGTCACTAAAAGCACGGATAGAAATAAACTATTTCCCCTAAGAGTACACAAGGAACAGGCTCCAAACCTGGGGACTGGACTGTATGCTTCATTCCAGGTCCCCAAATGAGTCTCCACACCAAGCACCACAGAGCCCTGTGTCCCAGTTCGAGGTATCTGACACACTCACTCTTAAATGTCTGATATTCACACATACACACTCTTGGGAAGTTTTATCTGAGGAAGTTTGTGTACTATCACTGACAGAAAGCGCTTAATAAATTGTTTGGACCTGTACTACCATTGACATCCTTTTTTATTGGGTTCTTAGTTTGTGTTTTTTGCATTTTGCTAACACTCTTGAGAAGTACTGGCACAGATTAACCTGCTGTGTTTCTTTGTCAAAATTACAAGTTAATGGCTGCCACCAGTCAAATACCACAATACCCTTCAAAAGTGATGTTCAATTATATTGGGTAAAATAGATATTGATACAAATGGTAGCTTGTAAAGCAGTAAGGCTTTTCAGAGTGGCCCTGGTGTTGTCACAATAAGCATAAACATTCTCAAGTTATTAAAAGTATTCAATAAATAACTGGCCATAATAAGAGATAGTAAAATATTTAATAGTAAATAAAAGTATTGAAAACAAGTAAATACTAAATAACTGATTCCAATAAACAGCAGAGTTTCACACACAGGAAATATGAAAACAACAGGAGGATAGATTTTACACTGATTTTTCGAAAACCTTTCACTGACTAGCTGTAGTTCCCCGACTATCTGAAGATTAATTGTCCCTTTCTAATCTAAACAACTCGGCAATGCAAGATTATACTCTTATTTCTGCAAGGCAAAATGAGGAATTATGTCCACAGTCAAGGATATTGTCTGTCCTCAGCAACTGGAACAACTACTCTGGAAACAACTACTACAGCAACTGAACAGCTTTGGAAACAACTGAATGAAAACTGAACAACTGACTAACCTGCTTTTATAGCTGATTTTTTTAAAGTAACAGGAAGCTGCTTTGAAAATTTTACTCTCTCATATCAGACTTTGAAAAGTAAACAAACAGCTGCAGTGAAGATTCTATTCTCCCAGTTCTGGCACACACTGACATCACATCTTGGTCAGCTGACTCTGATATAATATACATTCAGAATTCTCTCTACAAAGAACATGTACACTTGGTCACCCAGAAGAACACTGTTTGCCATTCAAACGTCTTGCATAAATCAGAGTGATAAATAAAAGACATAAACTTAGTTACAAAATGATATGTAACACAGGTTATTAAAGGAGGCCAGCAAACCTGCTACTAGAAAACCTTATGTTTACCAATGGGTGAGGCTTTCTAAGTGGTGCCTAAATGAAAACAGAGGGTTCATTGAGGTTCATATCCCTCTGGTCTTGAAATATTTGTATGAGCTACCTCAGGGTGGCTTATCATATGCATCCATTAAGGTTCATTTAGCAGCCATTTCTACATGTCTGCCAGTGGATCCTCCGCTTTCTTCTTCTCTTTTAGTAAAACAATTCATAAACGGAATATTGTATAGGAGACCCTCTTGCAAGCAAATTCCTCATACATGGTACCTAATTTATGTTCTTGAAAAATTGGCCTTACCACCTTTTAAACTGGCCTAGACCCAGACCAGGCTTTATGAGGACTGTTCTCCAGGGACTGTTGGAACCTTATCCTTCTTCCTCTCAGATCGGGGAAACTTTGGGAATCTACCCATATGCCAGTAAAGCAGTTTGTTTGTTGAACATTGTACAGTTTGTAAGTTCCACTTATCTGTAACAGAAGATGTCCATAGAACGCACTGACTTACTGGCAATACCCTCACACAATCCCCCTTTTTCTTTGGGATATATAGTTGGTTGTTAGAGTTGCTATTCTATTCTGGTTTAGCAATGTTTTTTGTTGGGTTTGTGCATAGCATTTGGTTTGGAGCACTAGGTGCTCACAAAGCTTGTGATGTGTTGTTCAATCTAGCCGTTCATTCTTTACTGATGGGTTCGGAGCTGATCCATCGGCTCTGATACGGTCATTTGCAAAGCTCAAGATTTACCAGTAGCTTGAGACCAAGCCCCTTATCCCATGATGCACTGCTGGAATTACCCCAGATCTAGTTTGCTGTGGCACGTTTCTCAGAGGTTCCAGTTCGCTGGAGCCAATATTCAAAAAAAAAAAAAAAGAAAAAAAAAACGATTTTTTCGCAAGTTATTCTCTAAATTGTTCATATTATTCAATAGGTTAGTCTTAGAGTAGTTTCTGTAGTTTTCTATAAGATCCCTTTCCCTTTGTGTGCCTTTTGAATAGTTAGCTTAGTTGTAGTGGCCTCGTGTTTAGCCTGGTTTTCTTTCTTATATATATATATATATATATATATATATATATATATATATATATATATATATATATATATATATATACACACATATATATATATATATATGTGTGTGTGTATATATATATATATATATATATATATATATATATATATATATATGTATTATATATATATACACACACACACACACACACATATATATATATATATATATATATATATATCTACATATATATATATATATATATATCTACATATATAGCCAGTGTTGGCCCTTCTTTCTCTTGGGCCATTGTTTAGAGTGTGTGTGTGTGTGTGTGTGTGTGTGTGTTTTCTATTGTTATTCTGGTTTATTACCTGTTTTCTAGGCTTGTTAACTTGTGCCTAGGCATGTTTTTTTTTGGTAATAATAACTGACTGTGACTTAATTAGGCTTATGTGGCTTTGTTTTTAGTGTTAAGCCTAAAGGGATTTTTCTTTGGATATGTCTGAGGATAAGGACAGACACTCAAAGTCTGGATTCAAAAAATGTCCAGACTGCTGGCAAAAGATGTCTGTGACTGATGGGCACATTCAGTGCGTATGTTGTTTAGGTGCTGTACATTTGCATGAATCCTGCAGTATTTGCCACTTCTTTTCCTCAAGTGTATTATTGGAGAGGAAAAGGAAGCTTGTTGATAGAGGCTTGCTGAAGCTTCCTTTATCCAAAGCTTTGAGTGACCAGGATGGGGCCATCAAGTCCTCCAAGTCTTCTAAATATTCAGGAGTCTAACAAAGTGGAGGATTCTGGGACATTGGCTCCTCAGCTCTCGGAGCTGAGTGTCTTTTTGTTTCGGAGCCAGCCCACAGTTCTGGAGCTGGTATCTGAGAGACCTGCATCTCCACTCCTTCAATCGGCACCGTCGGTGCACTCCTATAGGTCTTCTGTCAGACTCTCTGATTTGGATATGGATTGATTGGTGCAGAAGCTCTTATGGGCACCAGGCTTTTCTAAATTGTTGTCAGCTCTGACCCTAGCATTGGAACTGAAGAATACCATCCCGGATTTGACTGCTCCTCCTCTGAGCCGTACCGGACCTTCGGAGCCAGAGGGGCAGATCATGGAGCCTTTGGAGCCGAAATCTGCTCTGGTGTCATCGATTCCATCTACTCTGACATCCTCAGTGCTGACCGGGGACTCTAAGAGCCGACACTCTCCTGTCGGGTCCGGCTGACTCTTCCTCTCAGGGCCTCGACTCAGATGAGCTCGGCTCCTACCTCCGACTCAGAGCTTACGGCCTCAGTGCGGGAGGGGCTGGCAGTTCCTTCGGGTCCGTCGACTCCTTCTCATCGGAGCTGTGATGCCTTCGAAGCCAAGAGGAGAGCCTTGTCCCCAAAGACATCCTTGACACCAGGTCTGGCCTCTTCTTCCCCAAAGTGCCTTTGTCCGCTTCTGCCTCCATCGTCCAAGCTAAGTGTAGAGACCCTGAGCCTCAGGTAGCCCCACAGGGCACCTCCTGCTCTTCCGAGACCTCCCCAGAGGCTCCCACGAAGAAATTGTGCAAGAGGAGACACTTGGACTCCCCACAGGAGTCTTTGACATCTGACACTGACTTGGATGAGTCAGAAGGGTCCCCACGTTCCCCCTCTGAGGATATCTCCTTTGTGGAGATACTCGATATCCTTAGGCAGAAGGGTGATTGGCAGTTCAAAAGCCCTACTGAGGACGAGTCAGTTTTCCTGAAGGCTTTCGGGTCTCAACCTTCCACCTCTTGGGTGTCTCCGCTCTTCATTGAGCTCATGCAGCTGATCTCTCAGTGGGAGTCCATGGAACCTGTCCCTCAGAGGCCTAATAAGTTTATTTCTGCCCCAGTAGATAAATCCTTTTTGTCCAAAGAAATCTCTGTTGATGCCATGGTGGTGGAGGCAGCCACCAAAAAGGAACTGTCTGAGACTTCCTCATCTATCCATCCTCCTAACAGAGAGTCCAGGATCATGGATAGATATGGGAAATGCATGTTTAGTTCTGCGACTTTTACACTCCGATCCCTGAACTATTTGACCCATTTCACCAGACTGCAAAGAGATCTCCTTAGGGAGTTGGGAGATGCTCTTCAGGGTACTGTAGCTGCAGGGGCTTCTCCTAAAGTTGCTGCTCAGCTTGCTACCCTAAATTCCATTGTGAACTTATCCATGCATCTCATATTGTATGCAGCCAATGGGACGAGTAGTGCAGCGAGTACAGGAATTGCTCTAAGAAGACATTCCTGGATGCGCTTGTGTTCCTTTGTGGAGCCCTTTAAGTCTTCATTTGTCAACACCCCTTTTGATGGCTCATTTCTCTTTGGGCCTAACGTGAAGGAAACTCTGACAAGGTGTGAACAGGAGGGAGAACTCTGCCTGCTGTCAGAGTCCATTTTTCCACCCCTACTCGGCCTTACCCCAAAGGCCAAAGGGGAGGAAAAATGTGATTCCTTAAAGACCAAGGAGCCTTTCAGGACACACGTGGTGAACCCCCCTCTAGGGGCAGAGGAGGGGCTAATAATGGAAGATGCCGCCCTCACGGCAGAGGGGGTCTGCAACACCAGGGTGACAGAGATCACTTCTCGGATCAACCCTATCAGCACTCCTGAAAGGAAGCCTGGCTGTCCTGCTTTGCAGGCAGTCAGGGGTCACTTATCTTTGTACCCAGATGCCTGGCAAGATATAACAAATGACAGCTGAGTACAAAGTTTTGTTTCCAGAGGGTATTTCATACCGTTCTCCTCTCCACCCACACCCACAAGGAGAATCCCGGACATTTCACCCAGTTACAGCGAACAAGCAACTATAGAGGTCCACAAGTTGCTAGAAAAAGAGTCATCCAGACGGTCCCAGCAGACTAAACAGGATCTGGAACTTACTCAAGATTTCTTTTGGTTCCAAAGAAAACAGGGGACTGGAGACCTATTTTGGACCTTAGCAGACTCAACCAATTTGTGAAGAAAGAGAAGTTCTGGATGGTCACACTACAGTCTATACTTCCCTTTTTAGGGAGAGACAATTGGATGTGCTCGATAGATCTCAAGGATGCGTACTACCACATAAAAATGGCCAGGCCATCTAGAGATCAGCTGTGTTTCTGGCTGGGAACCAAACATTATCAATTTCGAGCCCTGCCCTTTGGTCTCGCTACAGTCCCCAGAGTGTTCACCAAATGCATGGCAGAGGTCAAGGCTCACCGGAGGTGTCTAGAATTCCAGGTGTTTCTGTACCTAGATAGTTGGCTCCTTATCTCCACCACCAGGCATCAACTGATTTAGGCAAGGGAATACACTCTGCAATCACTTAGGCATTACAGTCAACTTAGAAAAGTCTGCCTTGTCGCCATCGCAGCATATCGTCTTTTTAGGGGCAGAGTTAGACACTTCAACCACCACTCTATGACTACCAATCGAAAGGGTCTTTCTTCTTCACCAGCATGTCAGCTCATTGGTATCAAAGGACAGAGCACCAGCCGCAGAAGTTTTAAAAGTGTTGGGTTTGATGGCTGCAGCAATCTTGGCCATACCATTAGCAAGGATGCATATGCGGATTCTTCAATGGCTGCTGTTCACTCAATGGTCTTATCAGGAACTTCCAATGAATCACATGATTTTGATTACGAACTCTTGCAAGAGATATCTCCAGTGGTGGTTGACGTCTCTTCATGTTCATAGGTTGGTACTAGACTATTGGCCCTAGGGCCTATACAAGCCTAGCCATAACAATTCCCTGGCTATTTCTTCCCACACTATTTACTTCCCTGGACCCCTGTCTAGCAGGGAGACTGATGTGATCCCTGAGGTGAATATCCTTTCTCCCATCCAATCATCAAAGTTCCTTTTGAAGAGGGCCAAATAGATGCTCTGCTTGACACGTATGGGCAGTCTATTCCAGAGTCTGGGGAGTCTCTGGGTCAGAAACCTATCCCTCCAGCATGTCTTGTTTATTGTGATGACAAGGTTTAGATCCCTGGAGTGTGTGGCTCTGAGGGATTGGGATTTCTTTAAGTGTAGCATGTCCAACAGCTTTGGGTTTGACATGGCCTTGTATGTTAAGCAGAGATCGCCTCGGAGTAGACAATATGCAACAGAGTATAGCTGGAGTTTTTTAAGGAGGTCAGCATAGGACATCTGCTTTAGGCCTGTGATTCTTTTAGTGAGGTATTTCTGTGGCCTTTCCAGTTATTGCAGATGTCTTGAGAGGTACATACCAAATGGGGTGTTGTATTCAATAATGGGTCTAATGAGGGATGAGTACAGTGGGACAATGACCTCCTTTTTTCTGGATGAAAAGCCCTTAGTGATGAGGTGTGCCACATAGAAGGATTTCCTGACTGTTGTGGCAATGTGATTATTGAAGGTGAGACAACTGTCCACCTGTGTCCCCAAGTCTCTTATCACACTTTCGGTGTTTAGTGTACTGCCACCTGTATGGTAATTCATGGGTACATGTTTTTTTCCCAAAGGGGATAACTATACATTTCTTGGCATTGAGCTTGAGCCCATGGCTCTGGCACCAAGCATCTGTTTCTGTAAGGCCCTTTTGTAGAGTATTGACATTGTTTGGGGATTCAATAATGGCTCCCAGTTTGCAGTCATCTGCAAACTTTGTTAGCCAGAGTCCCTTAGTGTTGGCCTGTACTTCAGAGAAGTAGATACCAAACTAGAGAGATCCCAGGACTGAATCCTGAGGTACTCCACTTGTCACATGTCAGGGGCTGGATTTGGAGTCAGCTACTTTTACAATATGGGTTCTATCAGTAAGCCAGTTGGCAACCCATAGAGTGACATAGGGATTAATGCCCAGCTTAGTAAGTTTATCTATGATTCCAGAGTGGGGGATGGTGTCAAAGGCATTGGCAAGGTCCAGATAGGCTGTGTGGACTGCCTTACCCTCGTCCATGGCTTTGGAGGCTGATTCGAAGAAGTCAGTCAGGTTCAGGAGACAAGATCGGCCCTTCACAAACCCAAACTAGGTGGGGTCCAATGTTTTAAGGTTGCCAATGTCTTTGTTTATTAGTTCCATGATAATACGTTCCATGGCCTTGCAGATCAGGCTCATCAGACTGATGGGCGTAGTAGTTCCCGGGATCCAAGGTAGATTCCCCCCTTGTGGAGTGGGATAACTGTAGCTGTGAGCCACTCAGTGGGCATGAAGCCTGAGGTGAGGGTATGATTAAACATGACACTTAGGTGAGGTGCCAGTTCATTTTGTAGTTCATGTAGTACACAGCCCGGGATGTCATCTCGTCCCATGGATGCTGTATTCTTAGCTTTGGGAGTGCGTTTTTTGCCTTTGTGGCTGTTATTACCAGAATTTGGCAATCTTCCGGTATTGAGATGGGCCATTTAGGGGGTGAGAGCGGGGTGAAGTTGGCACTGAATCGATCTGCCAGGATATTGGCAATATGCTTGGGATGAGTATATTTAATGCCATTCTGTTGTAGCTCAGAGCAGATCTGAGCATTGCCATTTAGATTCTTGATATAGTTATAGAATGCCTTGTGGTTGTCTTTAGAATCTTTGGCAATTTTATTTTCATAACTAGCTTTGCAGGATTTTATGAGGGATCTCAGCTTCTTACTGAGGCTGGTAAGGGAGTTTTTTGCATCCTGGGATTTTCCTCTTTTCTGCAACAGTTTCCTCCTTTTGTTATAAAGTTTGTTTATGGCAGGGGACCACCAGATTGGCTTCCTTTTTTTTGGGAGGAGTGCATCTTGGTTCTACTTGGGATCGCACGATTTATGCATGAGTGGATGTGCTCATACAGTGCCTTAGTGTAGGACTCAGCAGTCAAAATTTCAGTTCCCGTCTGCATGGGTGTCATGAAGTTTGTAACTTTTGACTTGAGTAGCATGAAGTTGGCTTTGGAGAAGTTTTTTATGGAGTTTCCTTACTGGGGGGTGGGATGTGGATGTTAAGGGTGATTAACTTATGGTCTGACCTGACCAATGAGGGGGTGACCATAGGTGTGGAGCATCGATTTCCCATGTTGGTAATGACCAGGTCTAGGATATCGGAGCCCTTGGTGGGACTATGGATTAGTTGATCCAGGGCATTGGAATTTATGATTTCCAAGAACCATTGGGCAAAGGTGTTGGTACACGAGTAGTTTTCCCAGTTAATGGCAGGGTAGTTGAAATCACCCAGTATTAGGGTGTTTGGTTGTATATTAATATTTTCCAGCATGTTTAGAAAGGTGTAGTGAGAATCTTGGGGCATGGTGGGGGATCTGTAGCAAGCTACAATTTGGATTGTAGTCTTACCTAGTGTTAGTTGCACCTGGAGAATTTCAGACGCATTGTGTTAGGCAACTAACCTGGTGGTGTGAATATCCTTGGTGAATATGGACACTCCTCCACCTTTAGTGTTTCGATCCTGGTTTGGTGGCCGAAAAGTGTGGTAAGAGTTGTAGCCTGGTATGGCAGGGGTGCTCTCTGGAGCCTTGAGCCAGGTCTGTTACTGCACAGATATCGATGTTCTCCATTTTTTAGGAGTGCATCGAGAGATTGCATTTTGAGGTTTAGACTTCTAGCATTGAGTAGCATTACCTTCAGATTTTGCATGCTTGTACCTGTTGTGGTGGTGGTTTGGTCCTTTGAACTTTGCCTAAAAGGCACTATAGGGGGGGCAAGAGCCTTTGCCAGTAACCTGAATCCAAGGGGTGACAGGTGCAGACCATCTCTGGCAGAGCATCGTGGTCTGTCGATCATGTCGTCCCAGGCAGACAGATACTGGATCCCCTTTGAATGACACCAGAAGCTTAGCCAATTGTTGAAGTCAACCATTTTGTCCTTATGTTGTGGTATCATTCTGGGCGAAGGCAGGATGCTACTTGGGGCTAGGGTCATACCTGCCTGGGCCACATGATCTGAGAACTCTTCCATATCTCTTTTGATGTAGTCCAGGGAGGTACATCTCAAGTCATTCACTCCAACATGGACAATGACAGAGTCATATTTGTACTTGTTGTGGAGTGACTTGAGTGCCTGAGTTATGTGACGGATCCTGGCACCCGACAGACAGCTCACTGTAATTTTCTCCTTGTTCAGCCTGATGAGTGGGACATAAGTGTGCCTGACTATAGAGTCGCTATGACTAAAGTGTTAGGTATGTTGTCTTGCCTTAGGGGCTGTTGCTGGGTGGCACACTGGTGTTGTGAGCTATGTGACACTTTGGTTGTGATTGGTGTTTGTTTGCATTTCAGCTTTGGAGGTCCTTGTTGCTTGTGCAGGTTACAGTTAACGGCCTCCACATATGTGGATTTAGTGTTGCTATGTGTGGGTGTTGGTGTGAGTTTAGAAGGGCTATGTGTTGCTTGAGGTGTAGTGCGGCTGTTAACCTTCTCCCCTTGACTGTCTAGCACAATCATGGGTGGAGAGAGCTTTGCTTCCAGTTTGGCTATGTAAGTGCATCTCTCACAGGTTGTAGTGTTGGGTGGTAGGAGGAGAGGGTTGTCTGTGTACATGAGGCAATTGCTGCATTGCCCCAGTATGCCCAGATTCACCAGATGGACAGGAGAAATCAACGGAAGCTGACCGTTGGACATGCCTGGTTTGGTGCTTTTTTTTGAAAAGTACAGGAGCTGTTTTCCCTTACCTTAGCAAGGTACTTTGCAATTATAGGCTGTTAAGTGCCTATGATTAATTTCTCCTTATTAATAAGGAGAGTTGAGTGCTTGTATCAGTTTAAGGCCTCCTAGTGCTTTCCAGCAGGTATTAGAGCAAGTGCTAGTCACAGGGATGCTTAAAGGTAAGATGAAAAAAAATGGTTTAGCCTAAACACTGCAGTGTGCACTAGAAAAGTATTTAACCATAGGATGCGCCTTTATACTACCCTTCCAGTAGCCACTGTAACCACGGACGCTTCCCTGATAGGGTGGGGGTGGGGGGGGGGCATTTTCAGGGAAAGACTGCCCAAGGCACATGGATGGATCAAGAGTCACATCTGCATATCAATGTCCTGGAGATGAGAGCAGTACTTCTGGCGTTGCAGTACTTCCAGGACACTCTTCCTCTAGTGATGATTACAATTCAAACAGACAGTATGTCAGTGGTCTGGTACTTGAACAAGCAAGGCAGGATTAAGTCTTACCCCCTTTGCCGAGAAGCCTTCAGAGTTTGGCAGTGGGCTGTCTCCTCCCAGCGCTTTCTGTTGGCAACGCACATCCTGGGGAGATCCAACATGATAGCAGACAAACTGAGCAGGGCAGTCTTGTTGCTGCATGAGTGGTCCCTCAAAGAAGAGATTGCGGACAGGATTTTCCACAAATGGGACCAGCCTTGCTGCGATCTTTTTGCCAGTCACATCAACAAGAAATGTAGAAGCTACTTTACCCTGATTCCCCCTCCAGGAGAACCCCCGAGAGAGCACTTGTACACGATTGGGCCCCGGGTCTCCTCTATGCATTTCCTCCAGTCCCTCTAATACCCAGACTTCTACAGAAAGCAAAGTTGTTGGGAAGAATTATCATTCTTGTAGCCCCTCATTGGCCTCGGCAGATTTGGTTCCCATTTCTTCATCATCATCTCTTGGAGGATCCATGGATTCTGGACCCAGTTCCGGACCTTCTGTCACATCTGTCGGGGGACCTCCATCCCTCCTTGTAGTCACTGAAGCTAACAGCTTGGCTGCTCCAGTTCCCCTTATAGCCAGGCTTCATAACCTTTCTAATGAGACAAGGCAGATCCTTTTGTCTTCCCATAAGCCATCCACCAGAAGATTATATCTTAGTAAGTGTAAGAGATTTTCCATATGGACCTCTAAGCAGAACATTGATCCTTATCAAGCCCCCTTGACGTCCATATTAGATTTCTTGACTATGATCTTTAATAAAGGAGCTGCAGCCGCTGCAGTTCAGGTCCAGTTGGCTGCTATATCTAAATTTCGTCTCGGAGTTGATGGGCTAAACATAATGTCCCACAAGTTGTCCAAGGCCTTTCTCAAAGGAACCTTTCACTTGAGGCCTCCAGTGAAAACTCCTTATTCTCCTTGGAATCTAAACTTTATGCTATCTCTCATAATTCTTCCCCCATTTGACCCAGCATAATCTAGCAATCTCAAATTTTTATCATGGAAAACCATATTTATGGTGTCTATTACTTACTTCAAGCCTCATCTATCAGCCCTCCTTATTTGATTTTTCATGCTGATAGAGTATCTCTTAGGACAAACCCCTCCTTTTTGTCCAAAGTTTGTTTGGAGCCTAATATCAACCAAGTCATTGAGTTGCCAGTCTTCTTCCCTAACCATTTCAATAAACTTGAGTATATGCTGCACAAACTTGAAGTTCACAGACAGTTCAGATATTATTTGGACAGAACAAAAGATGTTAGAAAATCAGACCAACTCTTTGTGTCTTTCTCTGAAGACAGAAAATGTAGACCAGTGGCTAAAACAACACTTTCTAAATGGCTATCTGATTGTATCACCTTTGTTTATTCAGCTGCTAATATGCCGTTACTACACAAGATTAAAGCTCATTCTACCAGAGCAGTTTCTACATCTTCTGCATTCCAAGCCAAATTGACCCTTGATAACATTTGTGCTGCAGCCACTTGGTCTAAACCTCATACCTTTATCACTCATTACAAAGTTGATAAGGCCTCCAGGGACAGGGCTTCCTTTGGGTCTACGGTACTGAAGAATGTACTCCCGTGAGCCACCCGAGATTGAGGGTGCTAGGGACGCTACCCATCAGTAAAGAATGAATTGCGAGATTGAACGACTTCACATTAAGAAGTTATGTACTCACCATAACGTTCCATGTGAGTTGTTCCATCTCACCTTCATTCTTACGTCCCTCCCTCCATCCCCCACCTGGCTGGTCTCATCCTGGTTACTCAGTCCTTCCTCCTCTCTATGGGAGGGTAGTTCTCTTACATGGATATAGTACACTCAGCAAACAAGATCTGAGGTAATTCCAGCAGTGCATCATAGGATAAGGGGCTTGGTCTCGAGCTACTGGTAAACCTTGAGCTTTGCAAACGGCCGTATCGGAGCCAATGGATCAGCTCCGAACCCATCGGTAAAGAATGAACAGCGAGATGGAACAACTCACATGGAACGTTATGGTGAGTACATAACTTCTTATTTCCATCTGCTTGTCCTATAAAACTGAAAGAGTCCTGTTCCTGCTAAAAAGGCAGAATAAACAATTTCAGCAAATTACAGGCAAACAGATGAACTCATTCACTCCAGTACAACTATTTTGAGTATGTACCTTTAACTCCTAGTGGATGTGGCCTGAGCCTTTAACAATTAAATTATCACCTTACAATTCTAACAAATACTCATTGACCGAGGTCAAATATCAATACAATTGTGTTTGCCATCATGTATGCTTCAAGATAAAATATTTTAAAATCTTGTATGTAGCATGGTTTTGAAATTATTAATGCAAATATGCACAAGTAATATTTGAAGCCTAGAGGAGCAGTAGGAAGTAACTGCAGATGCACCTGGAGGCGTCACTCGGATGTAATGAGTTAAGAAGATATGGCAAGCGGGTTCCAAAAGAAGCCTCAAACCTCCCATAACCAGGGACAGTCCAGCAAGTCAGAATGACTCTTCAAGTGACCTTGTGACCCCTCCCATCCTGGCCTCTATTTTTCTTCCAGAAAGTCTGAAGCTTCATTTTTCTCTTTGGCCACAAATAGTTTCAGACAAATGGGTTCTCAAGATCATTTATCAGGGTTTTACAGATGGCAGTAGGAGGAAAATTATCTTTTCCAGGGGATCATTCCTCATCCTCCAGATCATACTCTTTTGTTTCTACTGGTTCTTTATCACATGCTGTCCAAAGTAGTGATAGAAACCAGTTCCTCCTTGTGGGAAAGGGTTTTTATTCAAGGATGTTCTTAGTGTTAACAAAAGAAAATGCTTGGAGACCAGTTCTGGATCTTTCTTTCCTAAATCTGTTTGTGATAGTGCCTAAATTCAAACTGTTGTCACTTCACATGTTACCTTTTCTTCCCTTTCAAGTTTCCTGATAATGCTAGACTTAAAAGATGCTTATCATCACATCCCTATTTATTTATTTTACATCTCTTTACCCAGAAAGTCCATTTGGACAAAATAGTCCTTTTTCAGCAGAGACCCAGCAGAAAAGCTCATCCAAACTTTAGACGTTTCTTAAGGTTTTGTGTGTCTGGTTCTCTGCCTTACCCTTTATATTATCCCATGCATCAAGAGTGTTCACAAAGTGTCTAGCTCCAGTTATAGCTCATTGCAGGCTACAGGATATCCACATTTTTCATATTTAGCTGACCTGCTTATATTTGCAGAGTCTTTTTCAAAGTGTCAAGAATCTATCTCTTGGGTGAGAGATTTCTTAGTCAAGCTAGGATTCAAAGAGAACTTTCAACTTGACACCTCTGTTCAAAGAGCATTTCTTCCACAGGAAAAACAGATCTATATGTAGATCTATTTCACCTAGTTTCCATTCAAACTTTGGTCACTGTGGGGGAATACCTCAGGATTTTGGGTATTTTGGCTTCTAAGATTCTTATGATACCACTGGCAAGACCACAAAAGTAAGATACAGTGGTATCTGAAGTCTGTTTGGTCTCCGCAGCAGCACCCTTTCCCTTTTCAAATCTCAATGCTGGGGGTTATTAGAAGATAAATCATTTGGTGGAGACAACAAATATCCTTAAATCTAGGTCTCCTTTTCTGTTCCAATGCAGTTAGTCATCACAGATGCGTAAGACTTTGATTGGAGAGCAATTTCAGGAGGAATAAAAATGTAGGGTGTGTGGGACACCAAGAACAAATGTAAGCAATTAAATATTAAAGAGATGCTTTCCCTGATCAAGGCAAAGTCTCTGAATCATTTTTGGTCCCCAGGACCCCTTCAAGTTGTTACAGAGAATACCACAGTCATGTGGTGCATCAACAAGCAGTGGGGAACTAGGTTGTATCCCCTCTGCTGACTAACAATTTGAGATATAGCTTCATAACACAGTCTCACTCTCCAGGCATCCTACATTTCATCAGAGCAAAATTGTGTGGCAGACAAGCTGAGAATTACCAGGCAGACCCTCACAAATGGATACTAGATCAGGGGGTCTTCCAAGATTTTATCCATCTGTTGGTAGTTCCTCAAGTAGACCTCTTTGCCTCCTCTCTGAAAAGTCAACTGGCAGTTTTCTGTTCCAGTCCTCCATGCAAGAAGTCCTGGAAGACAAATGCCTTTTCTTTTCCTTGGACAGGAATGTTCCTTCCTCAATACTTTTTGAACCTTTCTGCTAGTATCCAGAGTACATCTGAAGATTCAGAAGGAATCTCCCAAGATCATTGTGACGACTCCCTTCTGGACAAGGCACAGAGGCTCTCTCTTCTTTTGGAAATGAACAGGGACAATTGCCACAAGCTTCCTCATAGACTGGATCTACTCAAACATGAACAGGGGTGTTTGATACACACCAACATTAATCAGCCTCATTTAAGTGCCTGGATGACAGCGTCTTAATTCCTTTTAGGCACCTCTTACAGAGAACGTGCAGCAGGTAAAAATGGAGGCAAGAAAGCCTGCTACTAAAATCATATATTAGCAAATGGTAAAGGTTTTCTAGTTGATGCCAGCAACATAACCAGCACCCATTCAGAGCTAGTTGTGGTCTGTTTTTAAAATATTCATGTGAGTTATGATCATATGACCTTTCCTATTCTTCTATCTAGGTTCATTTATCAGCCATTTCAGCATGTCTGCCCATAGATCCCTGTCTTTCATTGCAGTCTCAAGTTTTTGTAAGTGGTTTTGTACAAGAAGCCTCCAAGTAAAGTGGTGGCACCTCCTTAAGATCTTAATTTTGTGCTAGACAAGTGAACATTTGGTCCATTTGAACCAGCTAACCTGGCTGACTTGAGGATCTTAACATGGAAAACACTTTTATGAATTACTCTGACCACTGCAAGAAGAGTAGCTGAGTTGCAAGTCCTTATAGTGAGTCAACCCTATCTCATTTTCCACAGAGACATCATTTCTTTAAAAAGTAATCCTTCTTTTATGCCTAAAGTGGTATCCAAGTATACCTTAACCCAAACTATCGATCTCCCCGTTTTCTTTCCTGAACCTAAAAATAAGGATACTCCATACCTTGGATGTCCACAATCAACTCATGTGCTACCTTAATAGGCCTAAATCTTTCAGATCTTTGGATCAGTTGTTCGTTTCTCATGAAGGTAAGAAGAAGTGACAATCTGTGTCAAAACGGACTATTCATAGGTAGGTACTAGGCTATCGGCCCAAGGGCCTATGCAAGCCTAGCCAACAAGGTTCCCTGGCTTACGCCACCCAAGAAAGTTATTTTCCTGTGCCACTGACGAGCAGAGGCACAGAAGTGATCCCCGGGGTGTATTTCCTATTTCCCATTCACTCATCAAGATTTTTCTTGAAGAGTGCTAATGAAGAACTTTGCTTGACATAGATGGGTGGCCTGTTCCAGAGTATGGGAAGTCTCTGGGATAGGAATCTATCCCTCCAGCATATACTGTTTATTGTGGTGACAAGGTTTAGGTCCCTAGAGCGTGTAGCTCGGAGGGATTGGGATTTCTTTAGGTGTAGCATGTCCAACAGCTCTGGGTTTGACATAGCTTTATATGTTAGTCAGAGATCACCTCTATTTCCAAATGGTTGTCTAAGGCTATTATTTTTGTTATAATCACCATAACAGAACTATTTCTCTGTCAGGTTCTTGGCTTCATCTATAGCTTTTTGGAAAGGTTTGGATTCTAGAAGGATTCTAAAAGCTGCTATTCAGTCCTCTGTACATACTTTTACAAAGCACTATAAGCTTGATTCCTTCTTTAGGTCCATGTCAAGTTTTGCTAGGACCATTCTCCCGGGGGTTCTGAACTCTTCTCCTTCCACCTTCAAAATGCAGTAAGCTTGGGTAATATACCCATATAGCTAAGAGTACTACAGCAGTGATCAATATGATGAACATAGTACAGTTGTACAAGTAAAATTACTTTGAGTAGATGTTTGAATGATCTCTGCTGCAGTATCCGTACACTCCCTCCCTTCACCTCCCTTGTTTATCGGTCTGTTTTTTTATGCTAGAATGTGGGCATTTATGTTTTGTTGTTCCTAGCATTGTCCTTTCAAGGCTCGGCCTCCCTTTCTCTTTTGGCAAGAAAGCTCTGAAGGGGTTGGTGCCCAGACGTTTCTTTTAGTCAGCTCAAGCTGCTTGACAGTTTGGGCATGTGGAAGGTGACCTCTAGCTTTAGAAGCTGGCCAGCTGTTCTATCCTTGACAGGATATAACCCATATAGTTAAGGCTACTGTAACAGTGATTATTCGACCATCTACTGTTATGGTAAGTTTACTTACATAACTGCATTCTCTTCATTAGATTACTGTTGCAGTAGCCTTTGCAATATGGGATGTGTTCTGCCAAAGTTACTGTATGTCTGGCCAGTCTAGAAGGCCTCAGGCTCATTTCTTTATTCCATACATCTTCCTTTGGTACTAGAGGATAGGGTCCCTATCAGATGATCAAGTTTTCACAAACTCGAAATTCACATGGTTGAGACCATATGATCAAGTGTTTGAAAACCCAAAGCTTTTGAATGGAGATTGTGGTACAGTGAGGATCAGGAAATTTACCCTTTTCTCCACTGCAGTGAAATCTCGGAGATTGTATATAAAATTTGCAGAATGTGTGAGGGGTGCAGGGGGCTTGCCCCCTTGCAAAACCAAAAAGGTAGAATCTGATATTGTTAATCCTTGTTCATTCCTTATGTCTGGGTTATCGGTTCCGACCTCAGAACCGAGCTGGCCATCTTCCAAGCTCGCAATGGCCACAATACCCACAATTCCCCTCTCCCTTTTACCTCGGATTTCATTTGCTGCATCACCATTCAGTTGTGTCAAGCCACTTCTTTTGAGCTAAGTAAACTTCTTTGATAATACTTTATCGTATTGCAGTTATTCTCTGTTCTAAATTTGTTGAATAGTTATCTCTTATCCTATTGCATCTAGAAAGTCATTTTGGTTTCCTCTAGACCTTCTTTCTTACCATGAGCTAACTTCTTTACCATCGTTGGTAAATTCTTTCCTGCTTTACCTTTGGGCATTTCTTGTACCATTGCTGGTACCTTCTTCCTTCCTTTTCTTCCTTCCTCCTATCATGACAGAGAAAAAAGGTAGTCCGGGATTTAAAAGATGTGTGGATTGTGGGCGTAAATTGTCTTTTTCGGATGCTCATGCATTATGTGTTTACTATTTGGGTGTGCCTCACTTGACTGTTGACCTGCTTTACGGGATTTGTGCTAATTTCTCAAAACAGGACTTTGGTGGAAAGGAAAAATAAGCTGCTTTTAAAGGGACTACTTAAACCTTCCTTTTCAGAGGCTGTTTCTGGGGCGTAGGCATCAACCCCTCCTAGTTCCCATAAGAAAAGAGATGAACACAAGAAGGCCAAGTCTTTCCCATCGTCTCCTGCTGGAGACAACCAGGAACCGAGACCTAAGAAGGCCAAACTTTCTAGTTCGGATTTGACTTCCTCGGTCCCGAGGCTTTGAGTGCCTAGATCTTCGGCACCATCAGTTACTTCGGCATCAAGTTTTGTGCCCTATACCTCATTGGAACTGAAGGGCCCCTCGGTTCAGACTTCCTTATCGGTACATGGCACCGACTGTTCTCTCTGTACTGACTACCTCATTTTCCACACAGACTCTTTCGGCACCTACCATAGTGCCAACTACCACTTCGGCACCAACCTCGTCGGTGCAGACCTTACCTTCGGCACGGATGATCTCCTTGGTGCAGACACCAGTAGTACAAGCCTTTACGGCTCTATTGTTTTTGGTGCAGACGCCTAGTTTAGCACCGTCTAAAGACACATTTGTGGGCACCCGAGTTTCCTGCATCCTTGAATACACCTGACTCCCCTTCAGCTATGTCTGTGAGATCCACTAGAAGCCTCTCGGAATATGATGTGGTGTGCCTTGTGAATCAATTGCTTTTGGCCAGAGGTATCCAACCCTCCAGGAACTACTCTTCCTTTGGAGGTGATCACCCTTCTCCAAGGACTCCTACTTATTCTCCTCCTTCATTGCCTTTGAAGCCCTCTGCTGTAACACAGACTTCCCTCACTTTGGCTCCTTTAATGGACCTCACTAAGGAGTTGCAGTTGCTTTTGTGGCAGGATAGACTTGTCACTCCAGTCACTGCTCTGGATGCTAGCTGTGACGTACGTACTCCTGTTTTTCACAGCCATCCAGGGACTCCGAGTCAGCGGGCTGATTTGCTTGTGCGGGATGTGACCTCCTTGGTGGACCAACCTTCCGACTCCTGGAGAATGATCTTGCATCTGTTGGCGATCCTGTGCTTTCAGTGCCCTTGTCCTCCTCTGGACCGCAATTTACACAAGACACCTCTGGTGGACACAGGGTACAATGGCAGGACACACTCCCACTGGAGGCTTCTCTTGTGCTGTCTTCTCCAGATTCTCCCCCTGAGGAAGTTCATCGCAAGAGATCATGTAAGAGGAAGCACGTGGACTCCCCAGAAGAGTCCCTCATGGAAGACACAGACTTTGATGATGGGGAAGGGTCCCCTTGGTCACCATCTGTGGTATCTTTTGGAGATATCCTCAAAATACTTAAGCAGAGAGGTGACGGGCGGCCCTCTAACCCGACCTCTGAAGAGTCTGTGTTCCTGCAGGCCTTTCATGCCCAGCCCTCTACCTCTTGTGTTACTCCACCTGCCGATGACCTTGTCCAGCTCATCGTGCAGTGTGTTTGGAAGGCTCCTGATGCCATTGACGCCATCCCCTGCAGGCCTGACAAAATCCTGTCCCCTCCAGATAGTGAGCCTCACTGGTCCAAAGGTCTTCCTGTAGATGCCTTGGTGGTGGCGGCTGCAAAAAAAGGAAGGTCTGTTGGGAGAAAGCCAGACTGTCCACCCACCCAACAAAGTGTCCCGAGCACTGGACAGATTAGGGAAGCGTACCTTTGCATCAGTGACCTTTGCAGTCAGGTCCCTGAATTATATGGCACACTTTACCAGGCTTCAAAGAGATTTAATTTCTGAGCGCTCTGAAACCTTGGCCGGAGCTGTGTCTGATGAGGTCCAGGACAAAGTGGCCTCACAGTTAGCCACCCTTGAATTGATTTCTAATGCCTCCATGTGTCTGATTTGTCACGCATCAGAAGGAGCAGCTAGAGCAGTGGGTGCAGGCATAGTCATGAGACAGCATGCCTGGATGCACTTTTGTGATTTCACGGAACCTTTCAAGGCTCCCATTGAAGCCTCTTCGTTGTTTGGACCCAAGGTTAAAGACACACTGGCTAGGTGTGAACAGGACGGTAAGACCCTTTCTGCTGTGGGTGTCCGCTATTCTTCCCCTCAACAGGCTTTCTCCAGAAACCAGAAGATTGCGAAGATGTGGCACAAAAAGTCTCAGGGTTCTTTCTGTGACACACGAGCCGAGATTTCCCCTAGAGGCAGAGGGGGAAACTCATATGGAAGATGCCCCTTTCAGGGCAGAGGAGGTCCACGTAACCAAGGTTCCAGAGATTTTTTCTCTGGCCAGTCCTATCAGCACTCCTGAAGAGCAGCCCAACTGCTTTCCTCTGGACGTGGTTGGGGGTCATTTCTCTTTGTACCCTTCTGCCTGGCTATCCATTACCACCGATTCTTGGCTACGAGAGATAATAACCAGAGGTTATCATATTCACTTCGATCTTTGTTCCACCCCACTAAGGAGCTTACCTGAAGTTCCACCCAGTCAAAGGGTAAAAGCAGCATTAGAGATTTCAAAGCTGCTAAGAAAAAGAGTCATCCAAATAGTCCCACCAGACCAAATAGGATCCAGATTCTACTCAAAATTATTTTTATTGCCAAAAAAGACCGGGGACTGGAGACCAATTTTGGATCTCAGTGTACTAAACAAATTTGTAGAAGTACAGAAATTCCGGATGGTCACAATATAGTCTATCCTCCCACTCCTGGAGGCAGGCGACTGGATGTGCTCTATAAATCTTCAAGATGCGTACTACCACATAAAGGTGGACAGACCATCGAGAAGGTTTCTTTGCTTCCGTGTGGGAGCCAGTCATTACCAGTCCAGAGTACTGTCCTTCGGACTCTCTACATCCCCCAGAGTGTTCACCAAGTGCATGGCAGTCATCGCAGCTCACCTGCGACTGCAAGGATTCCAGGTGTTTCCACACCAGACATTTATTGGAAAAAGCATTGACATACTTTCTACACACTGCAGAAAGGTTAGGCATAACTATAAACTGGCAAAAATCCAACCTATCCCCATCCAAATCCATATAATTCATTGGGGTCCTGTTGGATACAAAGAACTGCATGGCATCTATTCTTGAGCACAGAATTTTAAGGATAAAACAACTCATACCCATCCTCTCAAGGGAAAGATCGATAGCACATTCTGTTCTCCAGCTGTGGGTTCCATGGCAGCTTCCATCACCATTGCCCCCCTCATGAGGTTTCACATGAGGCTTTTACATTGGTTACTACTCACCCAGTGGTACCCTTTTCAGTTTCCTCTCTCATCCCAGATTCGGGTGACTCAAAGATGCAAACAAGACTTGATTTGGTGGATGTCGCAGAACCCATCGCAATGGTCTCGCCCCTTCACACACCAACAGCCCAAAGCCACAGTGACCACGGACGCCTCCTTGATGGGCTGGGGGGGCTTTTTTAGGGGAAGACTGTCCAAGGCACGTTGTCAGACCTAGAAGGCTCATCTGCATATAAATGTCCTAGAACTGAGGGCGGTGCTTCTAGCGTTGCAAGCATTTCATCCCCTCCTTCCATCAGAGACGATTGCAATACAATCGGACAACATGGCTGTAGTCTGGTGCATCAACAAACAAGGCGGAGCCAAATCCTACCCACTCTGTCGGGAGGCCATGAGGATATGGCACTGGACGATGGCTACCAACCATTTTCTTTTAGCAACGCACATTCTTGGGAGTTCCAGCGTGATAGCAGACAGATTGAGCAGGTGCATTCTGCAACCACATGAGTGGTCTCTGAATCCTCATATAGTATCTGAGATTTTCAACTGCTGGGGTTTCCCCTTGCTGTGACCTTTTTGCATCCCCAACCAACTACAAGTGCAGCAATTACTTTGCCCTAATTCCCCCTCTGGGACAGTCACCCAGGGACGCTCTAGTCCACGATTGGCTCTCGGGTCTGCTTTATGCCCTTCCCCCTCTCATTCCCCAGTTCCTGAAGAAAGCCCGCCGGTTGAACAGCAAGGTAATCCTCTTTGCGCCATATTGGCCTTGGCAAATTTGGTTCCCCTTCTTATGGCCTCACCTGCTAGAGCAACCATGGATTCTCGATCCAACTCTGGATTTGGTCTCCCATCCACAGAACCTGATTCACCCCAACCTGAACAGCTTGAAGCTCACAGCTTGGTTCCTCCACTTCTGGTGATTGCCAGGCAGACTGATCTTTCTTTCCCAGTACATGACATTCTTATTGCGTCTCATAAGTCGTCCATCAGAACTACATATCTCAGTAAGTGGAAAAGGTTTACCATTTGGCTGAAGGAAAAAGAGATCGACCCTTTATCAGCACCCAGTACTGGTATTACTGGAGTACCTGTCCAGTTTATTCCAATCTGGCCTATCTTCTTCTACCATTCAAGTTCATTTGGCTGCGATATCTAATTTTCACAATGGTGTCCATGACTCTTCTCTTATGTCGCACAAATTATGCAAAACTTTTCTAAAAGGCGTAAATCATTTGAAACCCCCTTTTAGAGAACCTAGCCAGCCATGGGATCTGTCTTTAGTTCTGTAAGCATTGACTGCGGCTCTTTTTGACCCAGCTTTTTCATGCGACTTCAAGTTTCTTTCTTGGAAAACTTTGTTCTTGGTCGCCATTACTTTGGCCAGACGTATCTCTGAACTACAAGCTCTGTGCATCAAACAGCCTTACTTAATCTTTCCTGCCAAAAGTGATCTCTGAAATGTCCATTAACCAATCCATTGAATTGCCAGTTTTCTTTCCCAATCATTCTAACAGAGGAGAGTATGGTCTACATACACTTGACATTCACAGACAACTTTGTTTCTGTCTGGACAGAACTAAGGCTTCTCACAAATCAGATCAGCTATTCCTGGCCTATTCTGATCCTAGACTTGGATGTGCTGTTTCTCAGGTCACATTGGCTAAATGGTTAAAAGACTGTGTAACATTTATTTACAAAACTCACGATATCCCTTTGACTGCATCCATTAGGGCTCATTCCACTAGGTCGGTTGCAACTTCTGCTGCCTTCCATGATAGAGCTTTTTTCCTGACATTTGTGCAGCTGCAACTTGGACTAGACCTCATACCTTCATCAGCCATTACAAATTGGATATGGCCTCCAGAGGAAGAGCGTCCTTTGGTTCAATGGTGCTCAGGAATGTCCTTCTATGAGAGCCTCCCAGGAATAAAGATAGCTGGGGACTCTGTACCAGGCGTAAGGAATGAACGAGGATTAACAATATCAGATAAAGAAGTTATGTCTTACCATAACGTTCCATCTGTATTGTTGATCCTCGTTCAGTCATTACGACCTTCCCTCCTTCCCCCTCCTCAGGCTTATAGTGGATCTCATCATCCTGTTCCAGTAGGTTCTTTGACCAGAGGTAGCCTGTATGTCCTTTGACTTGTAAACTCAATCTGAGGTAACAGGGAGAGGGGAATTGTGGGTAAGAGTTTAGCTCGAGCGTTTGTGGCTGTCGCAAGCTTGGAAGATGGCCGGCTCGATTCCGAGGTCGGAACCGATAACCCAGGCGTAATGACTGAACAAAGATCAACAATACAGATGGAATGTTATGGTAAGACATAACTTCTTTTTTTTTTGAAGTCAGAGTTTTTGCAAACTTGATCATATGATATCGTCCATATGAATTTCCGAGTTTCTGAAAACTCAATCTTCTGGCATACACCCCTAGAGGATGTACTAGAAAAGACGGCTGTACAGACGCATCAAAACTCAGTCCTTTTTTGCTTTTAGTACACTCATTAAGACTTTTGTCAGCTTTTGTCTGGTAGTACTGTTGGCTTCAGCTACTTAGACTTCAGGTAGATAATCATCTTGTTAGGAACCCTTCTTTTTTGTTTAGAGATTTATGTAAAATCATAGCTTATGTCTGTCAGAAAGGACAAGTGTAGTTATGAGTGCGAAGTCTTGTATAAAGACTTTTATTTTAGTTGTTTCTTTTGTTTTGGTAAAGAACAAGATGTCAGGTTGTGCCCTATTTGCCTTTCTTTTACTTCAAAAACAGTTAGGAGTAAGCTATATTTCCTCCACGTATTTCTTGAAAACAGACATCTCATTTCCCATCAGCAACATAACTCCCCCCTCAGGCCAAGAAAAAGAAGTAGACAAGAGAAGCGAGTGATGGGACCTGTGTGTCCACCTTTCTTGTGCAGTTTGTGGTAGATGATTCATCTGAGATGCTTATGCAACCCTTAGACATGCATCTGTTTCTCTGGGGCCCTTTAGAACAACCTCTTCAGACATTGTTGTACCCCAAGACCCCTGCACATATATACACTTCACCTGCTACAGTCGGCTGGGAAAGGAGAACCATGTATTATACTGCCTGTGGGTAAGGGAGACATATATCAAGTACTGGTGAGGGAAGGCATCAGCAGGTCGCTAATGGAAGTCTGACTTATGGCTTCAACCCTGAAGACCATATATCTGAACACTCCTAAAAACACATTCAAAAGACCAGAGCATTTGTCTTCTCCTGCTATTCCTTCTTCTCAAAAGAGGACTCAGAAGGACTGTTTGAACTTTACCCAAGGACTGTTCAAAGCCATCCTGTGGTTTCAGCCCACTTTTTGTACTTCTTCCACTTTTATCAAGAGAAAGAAACTTCCTTCTGTTGATGAAGAATTGCTGTAAGAATCTGATCATGAGGGATTAGGTTATGCTTCACAGATTTATTTTCCCATAGCTTGTGAATCTGAGTTAGGGGATACCCTTTCTTTAGATTCCCCAAATGAAAACATTTCCTTCAGTGATACAATTTTAAAAATGAAAGACTTATTCAAATGGGAAGGCAAGAAGGTGCCTGATTCCCCAAAAGGGTATTATAAACTGCTCAGCATGGACTCCACTAAACCTGTGATGATCCCTGGGTAAAACTTAAAAAAAAAAACTTTTCAAGAGGATGTGAAGGCCCAACTTTAAATACTTCCCTGGAAAAGGATCTTAAACTGTAAGAGAAAATCAAACCAATTGGGTTAAGCAACTATTGCTATCTCACATTTCTAAATAACAGAGAAACTACCCTTATACTCCAGGCCATTTTTTTTGAAAACCCATTCAAAAACCCTTTACGTCAATGCAGCAAAATCAACTAAACAACAGTTCAAAAGGAAATGGCAATGTTCTACTAAAAATAAAGCAAATAGGGCCCAAGCATCCTCCTTCCAAAAGAATAATTTATTACTATTGCTGCCTTTTATCCTCCCTTCCTCACCCTAGCCTTCTTTTGAAAATTGCAGAGAATCTCTCCATGTGCTTTCCTGCATGACATTATATAACCTAAGACTCATGGGTGCTAAACATTATAGAACATGGATACAGACTTCATCTCCTACCATTCTGTCTGAAATTCCTCATCCTCTAAAAGAAAGGAACATTTTTTTGTCTTCTACCTCAGTTCATTTCAGATGTTCTTTTTCTTGATGTCATAGAGCCAGTCCCCAAGGAGCAATGGGAAAAAGCTTTTATTCCAGACTTTTCCTGGTTCCCAAGAAGGAAGGAGGGAAGGCACTTGGAGGTCCATTTTAGACCTTTCCAAACTGTACCTTTTTACACATTCCAAAAATTCAACATGTTGACACTACAACTTTCTGCCCTCTCCTTTCATCTCATGGATTCTTGGTCATCTTAGACCTGAAAGATGCTTATTTACATATTCCCATTTTGCAAACAACATATATTTTTAATAAGATTCTCAGTCTTGGGATTGCCTTTTCAGTTTACTTCTCTGTACTATGGTCTGTTTACCACTTCAGTAGCCTTCAACAAGTGCTGTATTCCAGTGACAGCTCTTCGCAGGCTTCAAGGCATACACATATACACTTAACTGGACAATTACTTGATCTCAGCATTTACCAGCAAAGACACTTTATACATTTCTCCGTGAATCATCTCAACAAGCTAGATTTCACGCTAAATCATCGGTGCTCCCTACTCACAAGCTAGTTTTTCTGGGATGCCTTCTAGACAATTTGATGATGATAGCTTTTTTTCCACAAGAAAAAAATTCTTTCTTAATCACTTTACCACTCTTTCTGAATAGACAATATCCACTGCAAGAGACTTCCTGAGAATTCTAGGATTCATGGCCTCTTCTATGCTTATCATCCCTTTTGACAGACTTCAAATGAGATATGTAACAGTGATTCCTAAAAATCATTTTGGGCCCAACATTCTCATCCTCTAGATTTTCCAATTCCAGTTCTCAGCTTTGTGAAGAGGAACTTCTTTGGTGAGCCAATCACATTTGATTCAACCTAGGAGCTCCTTTCTCAGTCCCCAGACACTCTCAGTCAGAAGCCACAGATGCCTTGGACTTTGCTTGAGGGGTTGTTTCTCAGGATGTCAAGGTGCAGGAAATTTGGGAAGCACAGCACAGACATAAACATATAAATCTGAAAGAAATGATGGCCCTGATAATGCAATTAAATCCCTAAATCAGCTGGGGTTTCAAGGAGATATAGTGATCACAGACAACACCACAGTGATGATGTACAAGAAAAGGAAGGACGCCCCCCCCCCCCATTGCACACGAGCCATGATAGTCTGCAACATAGCAATTCAGCTAATCTTAACTCTACAGGTACTTACATCCTGTCAAAGCAGAAGACTGTAGCAAATAAAATACAGATGACACATGAGCAAAAGACTGATAATTAGGAAAAACAAGTCAAAGCATTCAAAGTCTAATTACTAGTACAATGGCAATAAACACAAGTTCATAAGTATGTACTAGGCTAGCTGCTCTTGCAGGCTGTTTTAAGCTTAGCCAATTTCCTATTCAGAAATTCTATTCCCTAACCCTCCCAAACAACCATACTACTATCATACAAACACTCTTTACCTAATTTTCAACTTCCATTTAATCTTTTAGCACCATTCCCAAATACCTTTCTCACTCCCATACTGCTTTGCATTGTATTCATTCATAGTCACACCTCTCCCCAACAGCATCTATCTATTGTACATTGCATCTTCTACTTTTCCCAAATAAACCCTCACTTCTTCCTATTTTAACTACATTCCTATACTTTAGCCATTTAAACCCTTCCAATCCTTAAATTACATAGAAGATACTAGCCCAACCTAACTGTCTTCCTTCGTAGAAAATACTTCTTTCCTACCTACCCTCTGTCAGCTTTCAGAGTCCACCACCTCTAAATATCCTTCTGCCCTGTAATTTTTTTCCTTGTTGGTTCCTACTTCCACACTACCTGCCAGCTATAAAATAGAGATCCCTTTATTTAATCATGCTAGTCCTCCATTTATCCTCTATTTTTCTTCTGCTGTTGGGTCATCTCACATCCTGACATGACTCTATAGTAGCTCTTAACATATCTTCAACTCTGTTCCAATCACCTAATCATATTTCTTCCCTATACTCTCCACACATCGCACCAAACCTATTTAATGATGCCCCTCATCTTTACTCCAAATATAGACTTGCCAACTCCATTTCAACTCAAACCAAAACAAAATGAAGTGGAAAAATACTCTCCCAAAAACAGGTATCAGTAATTCCAAAATATACTAAAATTCTTCTAGGAGACATTCACCCTAAATCTGGCCCTGGCTATCATAATGAACATCAAGACAATTCTCTTCCACACACTACTCTAACCCTACAATGCTAAAGCCCCCAGCCACAGTAATCTGACTTTCACTGCTGTAAATGTTATAAGTATAAGAAATAAAATTACTGAACTACATGCCTCAGTTACCCAACACGAGCCTGATATTCTTGCTGTAACTGCAATTTGGCTTAAACTCGGCATAAACAACTCCAAAATTACACCTCCCAGCAATAGCTGTATAAAGAGGAAAGGTGGTGGTATTGCTTTAATATTTCCCAACAGCTGCCATATTTCCCTTTACAATAAACCAATACCAAAATTCAGTTCAGCAGAGCTTCTTATTACTTTCTTGAAATTAAACAGTTGTAGAAAAATATGTATTACTGTCCTTTACATCCCTCCTGGCAACAATACAGCTGTAATGGACGATATCCTTTTGTTGCTGTAATGGACGATATCCTTTGTTGGATATCATAATTATTCCACAAGAAAAAATACTACTAGGTGATGTAAATGTCAATTGGTTGGAATTAAACTCTAACTCTCCTACATGTGGCATGAATTTGGTTTCATGCAACTAATTAATAACCCTACTCATTATACCTAGACATCAAATCACCTATTAGACTGAATCCTAGTAGCAGATCCTAGCAAATAAGCCACCTCAGGTACAATGTCTGACTGTCTCAGTGATCATCTCCTAATCTATGCAACCAGACAGGGGTCTGAATGGAGAAAGAAGTCAGCAAGCAAAGGAGATTAGTACTGCTGAAATTTAATTCATCCTCAAGGCTTGTTGAGTACCTTCATGGGGTGGACCCTGTTTTTCACAAAATCTTACCAAGACAATACTGATATATTAACTATATTTTATATAGCATATATCATGGACAGAAGTAGGTCCAAAATTAAAAAAGATAGTTGGGTGCACAAGACCCGGGATAAAGAAGTGCCCAATACTGGTAGAGGCACTGATGCCAGGACTGGAAAAAAATGACATTGTAGAATCCTCAAAATACGGAAACATTCCTACAATGTGGCTAGGCCAGGCTCAGGAGAGGATGGCCCCCATATTGTAGAAGGAAGTAGCAGTCCACAGAAGATCACAAAAACTGATCGGCCAAAGAAGAGTCATAAAGACGAGAGAGTAGACTACTGAGGAAAAAAAGAAATTATGTATTGTTACTATTACGCAAAAAAGCCCAGAATTTCCAGATACAAGATATACAAAAAGATTGTGAGAAATTAGAGGAAAGAAAAATACTGACACAAGAAAAACTGTCAAGAAGCCTCAAATAAAAAAACGGATTTGTCAAAAACATTATATAGACCAAGAAACTTTGATCTGTTTAGAAAAAGAAGCATCTGAGGAAGTGCAAAAATATAAACAACAAAACCTAGAGGTTTTTGAAAAGCTTAAAAAATATGGACATAGGAAAGAAAGAGAAATTTGATATGGTGCAATATTTATACAAAGTTGAAAGCTAAATTAATCAGTACAAAAAAGGCAGCCCCAAAGATATTCAAATAGAAATATAGGCAAAGGCATCCAGATATGGAAAATTTCACAATAAAGAAAATAATATCACAAAGAAGGAAGGTAGAAAAGAAAATCAGTAAAGCAGAAGTTAAAAAATAGAAGTTGAAGTTATGGAATGCCTGCAAAGTGAAAGATGTGGTGTAGAAGGTCTAACACAGTTTACATCACAGTGTGATGGGATGAGTGATGGGATGAGTCCCCAAAGTAAGGAGAAACAGGAAGATCAGGAGACATCTGAAGAAGAAATATGGAGATGGGAAAGAAAAAGAGATTTAACATGGTGTAATATTAATGCAAAGGAGCAAACAAAACTAATCAATACAAAAAGAGCAGCAGCAAAGATACTTGAAGAAAAATACAGGCAAAGGAATCTGGACATGGAAAACTATACAATACAAAAAAAAATAAGATGACAAAGAGGACAAGAATATTAGTAATGGAGAAGTTAATGAAATAGAAACTGAGGTTATGGAGTACCTGTGAAGTGAAGGATTCAGTGTAGAAAATCTAAATCAGAAAGCACCACAGCAGGATAGGGTAATAGACATCCAAATTAAGGAGAAACCAGTGGAATGGCAAGTAAGCGGTCAGTTGCCATATGAAGATATTTTGGAACCTTCCACAGGAAACCAGTATAAACATTCACTTAAAGCCGGACAGCAGGAAACTGTGGCAATTCTGGAGCAGTCAATGCTGAGGAGTGATGGGCCAGTGAGTCGCCATATGACAGAGCAACGGATGACGCAGGATGAAATTGAAGAGAATGTGCCACAGGAAGATGGTATATAACTTTCTACAGAATGCTTACAGAAAATGGCGTAATGGTTAAGGTGTTTACCTTGCAGACACAAGGTGCAGGGTTTGATTCTCACATGGGGTAATTGGCTAGGCTTAAAATGACACACAAGGGCAGTTAGCCTAGTACTAATCTATTAACCTATTATAAAATGGAGAACAAAAATGTGCCCTCAGTTAAGAAGAAAGTCAGCTAAGTGAAGAGTTGCTGATTTAATAGAGGCAGATAGACATATTAAGATTAATGAAAGAAAGAAATAGACTGAAGAAGGTCAATAAAACCCAAAAGTGAGAAGTTTGATAGAACAAATGAACACAGTAATTAGGACTGTCCATAGAGATCCATGTGATATAACAGAAGTAAACAGGATACATTACTGTGCAGCTAAATTAATAACAGACAAAATTCTACCACAAAAACTCAAGGTAGTAAGGGAAAGAAGGGGAGAAATCAAATACCATCATAAAAGTATCAAATAGAGAAAATTATAAAGCAGTTAAGACAAGAAGTGTCACTGTTGAGGAGTATAGAAGAGGGAAGAGATCAACAAAAGTACTCAGAAGGATAGATGTGATAAAAGCAATGCACAATATTATAATGGATCAGGATCTATCATGTACTATCACAAATAATAAACTAAAAATATCAGCACAGGTAGAAAAACTTAGAAGATGCACAGATAATTATAAAGGACAAATACAAAATAAGCAATTTATTGATGACACCAAAAAGTTTTATAAAGAATTGGGAAACAAGGTAAAAGGAATTGAAAGACTACCCCAAAAAAAGAAGAAATAGATACATTTTGGAGAGGTATTTATGAAGATACTGTGAAGCATAACAAAGATGCTAAATGGATAGAAGAAGTAAAAGAAGGTATAAGATGTTCAAAGGTACAGGATATGAAATGGGATAAAGTAAGAGAGAGGTTGAGATAAAGTTAAGAAAAGTCTCCAATTGAAAAACTCCAGGTCCAGATGCGGTACCTAACTTCTGCTTAAAAGTATTAACATCTTTGCATGGAGATTTAGCCATGAGCAAAAACTATTTTTATGTGCACCCTAAATAGACATCAACCTGGTTAACAACAGGAAAAACAATGCTCTTACGTAAGAGTGAACCTGCAAGTTATCCTAAAAATTATAGACCAACAACTTGCCTTCTGACAACGTATAAACTGTATACCAGAATTGATGCCAACAGAGTTTATAATCATTTAGAAATAAACTCAATCATGACAATAAAGAAAGTCATTTGGAACAAAGGATCATCTGTTGCTAAATAAAGTCATAATGGAGAACTGTAAAAGGGGAAGAATCTAAGTATGTTATGGATTGACTACAAAAAAAAATTGATAGTATCCCACACTCATGGATAAAAGAGCACTTAAAATGTATAAGATATACCCTACACTGATCAGTTACATTACTATGACCATGAAACAGTGGCAGAATACTTTGCAATTAAGCCACGATAAAAGACAAATTATTATTCCAGGGATAAAAATTCAAAGAGGGATATTCCAGGGTGACTTCCTGTCACCACTGCTATTCTGTCTTGCCCTTAACCCTTTAAGCTGTCTACTTAACAGATTAGGCCATGGCTATAATTTGGCTCTTAGAAAACAACAAAGTGTAAACACCTCTCATCTTTTCTTCATGGGTGATTGAAAACTGTGCAGCTCATCAGATGAGGAACTGAAAGCACAATTGCAGCTAGTCAAAACTTTTTCGCATGATATAAGAATGTCATTTGATCTTGATAAATGTGCAAAAGCAACCTTTAAAGGAGGAAAACTGCAGCACCAAGAAAACATCAGTTTGGGACAAGAATGTGATATAAAAGAACTTGAGTAAGAGGGAGTGTATAAATATTTGAGAATTGATGAAGGATCAGCAATAAAACATGAACAAATGCGAATAAAACTTAGTAAGGAATATTTTAGAAAACTTAAATTAATATTGAAAACAGTGTTGACATCTAGGAACAAAATTCAAGCTATAAACCAGTTTACTCTTCCTCTGCTAACTTACAGTTTTGGAGTGATCGACTGGCCTCAGGACGTGTTGGATATATTAGACAGGAAAACAAAAAGGATGCTTCATGCTTAACAAATCATTTATAAAAATCAGTGCATACCAAGATTATATATTCCCCGTTCCAAAGGAGGTATGGGCCTCCTTGAAATTCATTACTTGTATAGATCTGCAGTTGTGGGGGCTGCACACATACTGTATGTGCTGATCTCACAAGTCCCAAACATAGTGAAAGTTTTCAAACATGAGGACAATAAATCTAAGATGACTATTCCCTACTTAGTCTAGCAGAAGCATATCGGTGTCAAGCAGGAATGGAATTCAAACCAGTAGATAAAAATCAGGCAGCAACTGAATGTGCCAAAAAACAAAAGAAAGAATATAAAGTGAAGGATCAGATGAGAAGGCAAGAAATGTAGAAAATGTATAAATATAGTTGCACGTCTAGAAAACTTCTGGAAGAACCTCATTTGATCAGGATCGAATGCAGGAATGATTAAGGAGAGACAGATTCAAACCAAAAGATGAAAGGTTAATATTGGTGGCCCAAGATAGTTAGCTACATACACATTAGTTTATTAAGTCCATTGAATATGTAGGAGAAACAGACAAATGTAGGTTTTGTAAAACAGAATTGGAAACAGTCGCACACCTTGTTGGTGGTTGTAACATATCAGTGGCAGAAGGACTGTATGCTGAAAGGCATAGTAATGTGGCAAGAATGTTGCACTGGGGATAGTGCAAATATTATGATACTGGAGTGACTGAAAAACACTCGAAATGTGAGACACAAAGCATCATAGAAAATTATGAAGTCTACATCATATGGGATTACCCATTGCCAACAGTTCAAAAGATAAATGCGAGAAAACCAGATATAGTGGTCCATGAAAAGAAGACTAAAGTAGCATTGATCATTGAAATTGCTACACCCATTGACTATAGTGTCTTGCATACAGAGAGACACAAAGTCATAAAATATCAAGATCTGCAGGTAGAAATGAGAGCACTGTGAAAGAAAGATACCCAGACTGTTCCAATAGTAGTAGGAGCAATGGGTCTTATAAAAAAAAAAAATCTACAATCGTATTTAAATATGTTACCAATACATGTAACTCCGTACGAACTGCAGAAGAAGCCATTACTGGGCACATTGCGGGTGCTGCAAAGAACATTTCTGGCTGACATCAAAGACTGAAACAATAATTAATCTCATGAACTTTAATCATACTTTGACTTAGGAATGGGGTCCATTCCCGTGATGGTATTGGAAACCCAAAAGATTTCGAGAAATTAAAAAAGAGAAGGATCAAACATCTCACATGTCCACTTAAACAGCATGTCTGTAAAACATCATCATGCAACCTTCTCAAGTTTATTTATTTATTTTATTTTACATTTATTTACCGGGAAGGTCTGACTGGGAAGGGACTTATTTTCACAGACGGCCCGGGGAGAAAAGGTCCACATAAAAGCAAAAGAATTTACAAAGTAGGATATAAACAGAGAATATATATAATAGAATACTTACATGCAACAATAATAATTAAAAGTAGTTCACAGTGTGAGTTTTTTTTATTTTCTCTGAAAATTGAGACATATATATATATATATGTATGTGTGTATATATATATATATGTATGTATATATATATATATATATATATATATATATATATATATATAAAATGTATGTATATATATATATATATATATATGTATGTATATATATATATATATATATGTGTGTATATATATATATATATATATATATATATATATATATATATATATATATATATATGTTGTAGTACAAAGGCATCATTAAAGGTTTTAAATTTATTGGAGGAAAAGTTTTTTTTTTTTTTTTTTTTGTTTTTTTTTTAGTAGTATGAAATTATAGAAGGGCAGAAGGAGTCTAATTGGTACGATTTTTAGAGGTCAGCCTGGACTACTACATATGCAACACCAGGTATTTGATAGGTGTGTTTTAAGTAGTTGCTTGCAGTGGGCAGAGTTTGTTGTGGATATAATAGGGAGTGGGAGAGTGTTCCAGGTTTTTCTACTTGATTCGAATAAAGCGAGTCTCCTGCTGTATTTGTTGCCTTGATAACTTTTAGTAATGATTTATTGGTGAAGCGTAGTGTATGGTTGTTGGAGTAAGATACTATTAAGTTCTGGATAGCTGGTACTTTTTCAGACTGGTGAAGTATTTTATGAGCCATTATGAGTTGGTTAAAGTTTAGTAGTTGGGCTACTTTTAACCAGGAGAGTTTTTTTTAGAGTGAGGCAATGGTGTGACTTGTGCGTTGAGTCTGTGGCAAATTTTGCTATCTTATTATAGCATGAAGTTTAACCCAGAAATTACTACCCTATCCTTTATTAACTGTAACTTCCTAAAACAAACCTCCCCTCACATGATGCTGTAAATTAATTAAATACAATGTTTGTGGATATCCTAAATTGCCTTGTATCTCCTAGAAGGAAAAGACTAAAATCAAATAATGGAATTTGGCTATACAAAAAGAGTAGAATGCTAATGCAGGTTGGGGAAAAGCATGGAAAGAATGGCAAATGTATAAAACAACACAATATCTTGAAAACTTCAGAATGCTTCACAGTCATACTAAAAACTATATTAATGAAGATAAAAAGCTATACTATACTAACTTTCAGAATAATAGTAAACACAACCCTAAGAAATTCTGGACAGCTATTAAAGAACTCTTGCATCATAAATTCAACCCTCACCCCTCTCCCAATAACTCAACACTCAAAACTGCAATCCAGTTCAACTCTTATTTCACAGATAGTACAGCACCTCTAATCATGGATTCCCCAAAATCTAATCCTAACCTTGGTCAGTAGCCATGTCTCACCACATCCACTTTCACCTTCAAACCTGTGCCCATATCCTATATAAAACTCTTAAACTGAAATCATGCTGTACTTCAGCTGATGACTTTCTGATTGAGTGCCATAAAATAGTAGCCGATAGCATTGCCTACCCTGTCTCAATCCTTATAAATAGGTCAGTCCAGGAATGCCACATTCCCTCTCTCTGGGAAAAGTCACACAGTATCTCTCTGCACAAAGGAGGAAATTCAACAGACAATTATACATATAGTAATCTTATTCCCCCCTCTCCAAAATATTTGAAAAATGCATTTAAAAACAATTGCCAAATGTTCTCCTGCAGGAAGTACTCCTATCCCCCTCACAACATGGCTTCTGTCCTTCCCATAGTACTAACATTGCACTTCTAACCTATATATATCGATACTGTCAATAGGTTCATAGGTAGGTATTAGGCTAAGAAGAGCCAGTGAAGTGATCCCAGGGATGTATTTTCTGTTACCCATCCACTCGTCAAGGTTTCTCTTGAAGAGCGTTAGTGAGGGGCTCTGCCTAATGTAGTTAGGAATTTTGTTCCAAAGCATGGGGAGTCTCTGTGACAGGAATCTGTCCTTCAGCATGTTCTATTTATTGTTGTGGCGAGGTTTAGCTCACTAGCGCGAGTGGCTCGTAGTGACTTGGATTTCTTTAGGTGGAGCATGTCCATCAATTCTGAGTTGGACATGGCTTTGTAAGTCAGGCAGAGATCACCTCTGAGTAAACAATATGCCACTGAGTACAGCCAGAGTTTTCCAGTCGGGCTGTATAGGACATATGTTTGAGGCTAGTAATCCTCTTGTAAAAATAAAACTAAAGACAACGGCAAACTAGCCTTCTTATTTCTGGACTTGTCTAAAGCCTTCAACACAGTTTGTCACAGCAAACTTCTACTTCAAATCTCCTAATCAATCTCTATCTGCCCACCCTTCTGTGGTAGATATCAGTTAGTAAATGGCACTCCACCTTCTCCCATAACCTCCCAGTTACCACCAGTGTCCGCCAAGGCTCAATCCTTGGTCCTCTCTTCTTTAACATTCTCACCAGCACCCTCCACACATATACACAACAAGCTTCCATAATACAGTATGCATATGACTCCATACTCATTTGTACATCTGACAACATGGCACACCTCCAAAACAATGCTCAGGAAGCTTTAATACCAACTGAAACATGGCTTTGTAATTTACAACTTATGTTCAACCCTAAAAAAAAAACAAAAAAAACAAACTACTACTTTTTTCCCCAAATCCCTCTTCCATTAAGAAACATAATTTAAAGTCCTCTTTCTTAATAATACAACCATTGAAGTCACTTCTCAAAACAAATTATTAGGGTTGATAGTGGATCATAATCTTAAATGTGACCTTCATATACAAAATTACATAAGGAAAACTCACAGAAAACCAAGGATGCATTATAGAGCTGAAAACTTTCTCACCGACTCAACTAAAGCTACACTTGCCATTACTTATCTTCTCCCCAGTCGTCTTCATGGTGGTCCCATCCTTACTAACCTTCAGATATCACAAGTATAACACTTGATCAATGCTGTAACAAAGTTGCTAAATTTGCAGCAAATACTTCATTGAGAACCCATCACTAAAAAGCCTAAATTGGTTAGAACGACTGGATCAGCTAACATATACACAACTTCTTACCACCTATAAAGTTACCCAGAATTCATCTGCTTGTCCAGCAATAAATATCATTCTATACAGCTATGTTTCCAGTCTGTCATTATGATCCAGTGACCAAAAACTCCTGTCTGTTCACCAACCTATCAAATCTGCTGGCATTTTCTGTACCCGTACTGTGTTGCTAAGGCCTGGAATTCCTTATCTGTATCCATCAGGTCAGTACCCTCCGTCCCATCCTTCAAAACCATTCCGAAAGACTTCCTAGCCAAAATCTGTCTATATTCTTTCTCAACACCAGGATAAACTATATCCCTAAATATGAACAAATACCTTTTCATACTTTATAGCTCCTTACTTTCCCTTCTTCACTCACTTCTTTACTTTTCACTCCTCTGACTTTCTCTTTAAATGTACTGTAAGCCTGCTTTTCTCTCGCTTCATATTGCTCGTATTGCAACTCCTGTTTGTATTATACTAAGTGGCCATTCATTTTTATGTCAACTAGCTAAAATTTAACTATTGAATCATTGCCATTTAACTTTTATCTATTCATAATCAGTGTTTTCATATTATGTCTAATTTGTTGTTATTTAAACTGTAGGCTCATAGGTGTGTACTAGGCTAATGGCCCTGGAGCCTTTACAAGCCTAGCCCATAGGATTACCCTGGCATTGTGCCACCCGACCTTAGTTCCCAAGTGCTTCTGTCGAGTAGAGACACTGGAGCAATCCCCAGGGTGAATTTTCTCTTTCCCATCCACTCATCAAGATTTTTATGAAGAGGGCCAGTGAGGTGCTTTATTTGACATGTATAGGAAGTCTATTCCATAGCATGGGCAGTCACTGGGTTATGAACCTGTCTCTCCAGCTTGTTCTGTTTATTGTGGTAATGAGGCTGAGATCTCTGGAGCATGTGGTGTGGGGGGATTGGGATTTCTTTAGATCTAGCATTTCTAACAGAGCTTGGTTAGACATGGATTTGTAAGTCAAGCAAAGATCTCCTCTAAGTAGGCGATATGAGAAAGAGAATAGTTGGAGTTTTTTGAGTCTGTCCATATAGGAGAAGTGTTTAAGGTCTAGGATCCTCTTTGTTAGGTACTTTTGTGGCCTTTCCAGTTGTTGCAAGTGTCTAGTGAGGTACATGCCAAATGGGGCATTATACTCGATGACTGGCCTAATGAGGGAAGAGTAGAGCGAGACAATGACCCTTTCTTCCTGGATGCAAAACCCTTAGTAATGAGATGTGCCACATAGAAGACTATCTGACCACAGTGGCAATGTGGCCCAGATCTCTTGTAACTCCTTCTGTGTTCAGTGGACTACCACTGATGTGGTAAATCATGGGAACCAGTTTTTTCCCAAAGGTGATGATGACACATTTTTTGGCATTGGGCTTAAGGCCATGGTTCTGACACCAGTCATTGGTCTCAGTGAGGCCTTTCTGTAGGATGTCAACATCACTTGGGGAGTTAATAATAGCTCCCAACTTGCAATCGTCTGCGAGGTTTGTCAGCCAGAGTCCCATTGTGTTGGCCTGGACTTCAGAGAAGCAGATACCAAACAGGAGAGGACCCAGGACCGAACCCTGTGGGACTCCACTCGTGACAGGTCAGCAGTCTGACTTGGAGTCAGCTACTTTCACAATGTGGGTTCTATCTGTGAGCAAGTTTGCAACCCACCTAGTGATGTAGGGGTTGATGCCTAGCTTAGTGAGTTTTTCTATGATTCCTGAGTAGGGAATGGTATCAAAGGCCTTGGCCAGATCAAGTTAGGCTGTATGAACCACCTTGCCTTCATCCACAGCTCTGGTGACTGACTCAAAGAAGTCAACCAGGTTGAGCAGGCATGATCTACCCTTCACAAAACCAAATTGTGTGGGATCCAGAGGTTGGAGATTCCCTATATCCTTGTTTAATAGGTCCATGATGATGCATTCCATAGCTTTGCATATCAGACTAGTCAGGCTAATGGGGTGATAGTTCCCAGGGTCTGTAGTCACTCTTCCTTTGTGGAGAGGGATGACTGTAGCAGTGCACCACTTGGTAGGGACAAAGCCTGAAGTGAGGCTGTGATTGAACAGCGCACACAGGTGTGGTGCCAGTTCACTCTGTAGTTCATGTAGAACACAGCCAGGAATATTGTCAGGTCCCATAGAAGCTGTATTCTTGGCCTTGGACAGTGCTGTTTTAACCTGTGCAGCAGTAATACTGGGTGCCTAGCAATCTACTGGTATTGTGATTTGTCCTTTGGTGGGGGGGAGAGGGGTAAAGCTGGCACTTAATCTGTCGGACAGTATACTGGCAATATCTGTTGGCTTGGTACAGGAGGTCCATTGTGCAGTAGCTCAGAGCAAATCTGGGTATTGCCGTGGAGATTCTTTACATAACTATGGAAGGCCTTGTGGTTGTCTTTACTATCTGCTGCAATTCTGTTTTCATAGCTAGCTTTAGAGAATTTGATGAGGGATCTCAACTTTTTGTTGAGGCTGATAAGAGAGTTTTTCCAGTCTTGTGACTTCACCTTATTCTGCATCAATTTCCTCCTTCTGTTGTAGAGTTTGTTTATAGCAGGGGACCATCAGATTGGCTTCCTTTTTTGGAGGAGAGCATCTTGGTTCTATTGGGTATGACGAGATCGATGTATTTGTGTATATGTTCGTACAGTGCATTGGTGTATGATTTGGCAGTCATGCAGCTATTCTCCATTTGCATGGGTGTAATTATTTTTTGTAGTATTTTTAAAGACTATAAAATTATTGTTTTGAAAATATTTTGTAATACTTTGGAGCTTCTTCCAGGGCCTCCAGTGAAAATAAGTTCCTAACCAGTAGGACTTTCCCGGTAATCAAATGTCAATAAATAAATAATCAGGTACAAAATAATACTGCCTGCAAATAAAGTCATAGTTTCTTGATTATTACACTAATTTTATTCATGAATTTCTGTGTCCCTTATTTTCTTTTCCAGCTGTTATAAATATAACACAAGTAACAAAGGAGAAAGTGGGCATCCCTGCCTGGTTCCATTGTTCAGACACAACTTATCCGAGAGGAGCCATCCCACTTTGATTTTTGTCTCTGATCCTTCATATATCTTCCTAAGTATTCTTTTTATTGTATCAGGCAGTAGCATAGCTAAGGCAGGATGAGAGGGTCAATTGCCTTGGGCACAAAGTGTTAGGGGGCACAATCAGCAGATCCCAATATTTATTTAATGGAATACCAGCTTTTTAAAAGCTGATATAGCATTTACGGTCAAACCTGAGGTCTGTAGCACTCAGTGTATGGTCTACACTGTAGCATTTTCTTGCTATGTTGTATCTGTTTCTGATATTCTACTGAATATCCATCCTGAAATCCTTTCTTGATCAAGTTCAAATGTTCATTTCTTTCCAAAATTGTCTCCTGTAGCATTTGTTCTTTGCCCTCTGCATTTATTTATATAATTTAGTGTTCTTTCCTTTTTGTGTATACCTGTGAGATCATCCATATTCATTGATAATATGGAAAGTTTTGCCATTAAGATAAGAAGTTATTATTCACACTTATTCTGTATGACATCTTTTTTAAATGTCCATTTCCAGAGTTTGTGGTACATGTACCCACTAATGTTTGGCATGTTAATGTTTTATACAGTGGTTTATTGCCATCTTCTTTTGAACTTATTTATTTTACATTTGTTAACCCGGTAGTGTCCGACTGGGTTGGAAGAAAACACGTTTTCAGAGGGACCCGGGGAGAAATATCTCCAGAGTAGTACAAATTAGTTAAAGTTAAAAGTACAAATAGTAAAAAATAACAAAAATACATGTTACAAGTTCAAACAAGAATTACAAAGGAAATAGCAAACTGTTGCATATTATCCACTATAAGGAAGGTACAAATCTAAGAAGTTATATAATGGAATACAACATCCAAAAAGAAAAGAGATAATATGCAAGTTATGCAAGAGCTGAACAGTAATACGAATCTCATGCAAGAGATAAGCAGCAAATTGAAAGAAAGAAAAACTAGCCAGGAGTAATACAGGAGCAAAGTCAGTTTGTGTTTAGGTAATATTTTAGGGTAGTTTTAAATGTAGACAGATTAGGATTTTTTTAGGATATGCTGAGGAAAATTATTCCATTCTCTGGCTATTTTATAGGAGTAGAGAGAATTGCCATAATAGTTGTGAGACTGTGTCACTTTTGGCATTAGTTTGTTGGAAGACCGAAGCAGCTTACAAGTGTTAGGCTGAACCAGGTTTGAAAGAGCTGGGCCGTTAGTGGGATTGTATACAATTTTGTGGGCAAGTGACAGTTGCTGTAGCACTAACAGACTGGGAAGTTCCAGCCAGCTGAGCTGTTGGAGAACTGTGCAGTGGTGTGTTTTAAAGGGTTGATTGGTAGCGAACTTAGCTATTTTGTTGTAGCAGGATTCTAGTTTATTAAGGTCAGCTTTGGATAGGCTGGTAAAGATCTGAGAGCAGTAGAGGAGAGTGGATAGTGAGATCTAGCAATAGCGAGTCTAGCTTGTTGTGTAAGTTAAGGTTTAACCCTATAGAGAGCTCTGAGTGGACTTTAATTGTAAGCCAAATGTGTTTATCAAATTTTAATGTATCGTCTATGGTAACTCCAAGCAGCTTGGTCTGATTTGTGGGTTTAATTATTGTACTGTTGAAGAGAGTATGTAGAGGGATGGTGAGCTGAGCTTGGATGATTTGTTAGAGAAGATAATGAGTTTGGTCTTATTTCGGTTGAGGATGAGTTGATGGCTTTTGAGTTGACTTTCAATGTCCTGGAAAGATGTTTGTATATTGTGTTGAAGTTCTTGAGGGGAGTTTGCTAAGCAGATAAGAGAGGAATCATCAGCATATTGGATGATGGTGGCATTTTGGGTGACAGTATTATGGTTATTGGTAAATATTAAAAAACAAAAGGCAGTTGGCGGATGTGTATGCGCCTTAAATAAAAATTGTATAATGAGCACGAATACTCGAAGTATCAAACACCACTTTTATTTGTAAAAACAATAAAACGGTTAGCGCTTTCGTTTCACAATGTGTAAAACTTCATCAGACAAGTTACATACACAAATGTCACTTCCTTTATACATTTCCATGAGCTTTCATTGGTTAAAAGAAAAATTAATATTCAAATCAATGAATAAATTAAATGCAAGTCAGTAGGTTGTTTGTAGTGAGGTGATTCATGAGTTGTTGGTGAATACATTTCTCATGGATTTTTGCTATGGGAGAGAGGATGGCAATGGGTCAGTAGTTAGTAATATCTCTAGATGTGCCACCCTTATGTAGTGGTATGATATGAGAACATTTCCATAGGTTGGGTAGTACTGTTCTGAAATAGAGTGATTTATTAGTATAAATATGGGGTAGGCGATGGAAGGAGCAGCTATTTTTAAGTATTCATTGGGAAGCTGGTCAGAAGCCAGACAGCAGGATTTTAATTTACATAGAAGTTTTTTTATATAGGTGGTTTGAATGGGTTTAAAAGAGAAAGAGTTAGTGTCATCAGAGTTTGGGGAGGGGACAGCAAGTGGTAGGGTTATTTTGCTGTCTAAGAGAGAAGTGATAGAGTAGATGAAATGTGAGTTAAACTGTGAGGCTAAGGGTTCAGTGGTATTACTAGTGAGGGGAGCAGGGGTTACCAGGTTTAAGGTGGTGGTTGATGTTATGCCAGAATTTGTGTGGGTTGTGCTGATATTTTTGTTGGCAGGTAAGAAAGTATTTTCTTTTTATCACTACTGGCTCTTTTCTTAGCTTGGTTTCTAAGTTGCTGATTCTTTGGCAAATTTTCCTGGAGGGGGCAAGATTATTTAATATTTCAAGGAATTTGTTGTTGAAATATTCTCCAGCAAGGTCTACTTGCAGGCTTTTTAATGGGGACCAGTCACAGTCTTGTAGTAGTATATTGAAAGTGTCAGGGGAGAAATTCTTTTTACTACGAGTGTATTTGAAAGGGATACAGGTCTGGATATGTATTATTTTCCTGATTAGAAATGTAGGGGCATGGCCACTTAGTGTGGCTTGTTGATTAAGATCCAGTTGAGTAGTTATTTTTTATTTGAGTGTTTGTCGGTACTGGTGGGATAGTGTATAATTTGTGTGAAATTGTATAAGTTTATGAAGTTGCTAGGAGAGTCAGAGGAGCAGGAGAACCAGTCAAGATTGAAATCACCTAGGATGATGGTTTCTTGGCTTGAGAAAAAGATGACCATGACAGGAGAGATTCAGTGCTATGAAGGTTGTTACTGTGGTGGTAGGTAGATGGCAATGATATTAATGGATTTGTGAGGATTAATATGCAGGCGAGTGATTAGCATTTCAGCAGTTGGGATGTCTGGAGGGGAGCAATTTAGTTTATCAAGATTAAGAGAGTCTTTAAACATAATTGAAACTCCCTCACCCCTTATATCATACCCCACTTATATCATGTTTTACAAGACTTTTTGTTTTAATGAAAACCCTAAAAAAAATAAATAAATAAATAAAAACACCCCTTCAAAACACCCACATAACCTCTTAACATTATGTGCATCTTCAAAAATGAAGTTTAACCCTCCTAATAGGAATAGTTGGCCTAAATAGACAGCTGTAGCCAAATGCATTATATAACTTAAAGATAGTGTTCCCCATGCTAAGATGCATGTTATTGCCTGTGCTCCTACTTACAGCAATTACTTTCTGTTCTTTTTTAAATCTTTTTTTTCTCTTCCCAGTTATGATAAACAACTTGCATGCTTTCAGAAAACATTATCTTTTAGCCTTGAGGAAAACAGTGTTCTGGCTTTTTATTGTCCTATAATTATCCTCTCTCCATGGAAACCTTAGACAAATAATATACTCCTCAGCTGTAAACACTAAATACATGCTAAAAATGTATTGGTGAAGAAAAAAATGTTCATTGTATTCTGTGTTTTCTTATGTTGTTTCCACTTAAAACTTATTATTAGATTAAGCTAAGGGTCTTAATCCAAACTTTCACCTTTGCAAAAGTAAGAGAAAGCATAATCAGGTCCTACTCTATGTACTTCTACATCCCATCGTCCATGTCATCTACACAAGATTGCAGCCTGTTATCTTAAATTTGTTTTTATCCAGCCATTTTGTCTCTTTTTGCATTGTAATGCCTATATTTCTTAACACAAAAAAAAAAAAAAATACATCTATTTACTTCAGTATCTTTATCACTTGCAATTTCTTCTTCTTCTTCTTCTTCTTTCGGTTAGGGGTCGCCACAGCAGATCACCTGTCAGCTCATGATTGGCAGTGGAGTTTTACAGTGTCAAGTTGCCAGCCCGGCGCCCAACCTTCCACAGAAGGCACTCACACACTCACACCTAGGGCCAATTTAGAGTGTCCAATCCACCTACAGCATGTCTTTGGGATGTGGGAGGAAACTGGAGCACCCGGAGGAAACCCACGCGACCACAGGGAGGACATGTAGACTCCACACAGAAGGCACCCCAGCCGAGGATCGAACCAGAGAACCTCTTGCTGTGAAATCTGAAAATGTTTTACTAAATGACATATAATTTATATCATGGAAAGTTTTATAGGATTACTGTTAAGAACAGAAACTGTTTAATTACAGTTACCCTTTTCCTTCCTCTTCTCTTTCCCTCAGTGTCCTTCCAAACATTAAGGACATGAAGTGAGGCTAATGTCTTGCAGTCGCTCACAAGTTTAACAAAGTCAATAAACGTCCATTCTTTCTACTTTTTCTTGTACAATCATATTTCACAAATGTAATTGATGCTTTATAATCTCGCATTAATTCACTTAATTTCTGTGTTGCTGGTCTTCTTCCTGTTCATCTCAATATCCCAACTCCAGATTCTGATTCATTTCCAAGGTACTCACAATTCTTCTAGTCAACTCTTGTGTTTTTCTCTGTCTCTCAATTATTTTTCTTTAGAACATTGGAAAAAGTTTTACTGGCAAAATCTCTCAATGAGCTTTATTAGCAGAAAAAATGAGAAACAGTGCCCCCCTTTTGTCTGATAGCTCACCTTTTTGTTGGAGAAACTAGTATTTCCACCAAAGCATGTTCTGCATCAAAAAATGACTTTGATCCAGCAGGTAAAAATATTCTGAATTTCAGCTGGATTCAGCAGCTTGAATCTCACACCTGCCTCTCTACATTCCCTGATTGTTTGAATAAAGTTGCTTCTTTTTTGCCTGGTGTACAGTGAATAATCATTTTCCACAAACTGTAACCAACTTTTAATACTTTGCCCTTCTGCCACATTTTGGTTAGGATCAACTCTTTCTCCTGGTAGGATCTCATCTTTACTAATACAGGTCTTGGCTGCTTTCTCATGACCAGGTTTGGAGCATACACATGATGTACCCTTTCAATTAACAAATCCTGCTGTGGAATACCAGTCAGGTGGCTTTGTGCCTTCATAAAATGAATACAGTCTGTTCCTTCCAATTTCTCTGGTACAGCAGAAAATCTCAGGTTTTCCCGATATACTTTGTTCCCTAAATCTACCATTTTTTTGAAATATCTCTTCTTGAGCAGTCTCGTACACTGCCAGCACTTTCTCCTTTTTAACTTCTGATTTTTGTAGTTTTATCAGTTCATCTGAACAGCAGTTTAAAGCTTCTTCCATTTTTTCCAGCCTTTTGTTATTTGAGTTGATATACTCCTTCAGTGTTTCAATTATTTTAATCTGCTCTGAGCATATTTGACTTATGTACTCCTCTGGATTGGTGGAAGCCATGTCTTGCACTAGACTGCTTTATGCTGAACAGCTGCAGGATTCCTCCCAGTCAGTGTTTTTGCTTCGCCTTTTCTAGATGATTTTCTTTCAGGGTTTCTAAGTTTCTTCTTATTTGCTGGCATCCAAGTAGTGTACTTATTGGCCAGTAACTAAATTTACTAAAATTGTTAGAGTTCCTGGCCCTTTTCTGTTGGTTTCATTTTTTTACACTAGGAGAGCTGAAATTAAGTGGTTGATCTGTGTGCAGCCATCTTGGAAGTTCCCTAGATGATAACTTTTTGATCTCATTTAGGCGCCCTTCTTCTGGGTACCACATGTTAAAGGAGGCAAGAAAACCTTATACCAGGAAGTCATACTTAGCCAAGCAGAAAATATTTTCTAGTTGGTGTCATAATGAAGAGCAAGATCTATCTCAAGTGGGGTCTCCTCAGGGTACGTATCTGTGTGAATTGCCCAACTCATACCTTGCATACACTTCTCTCAAGAAACAGCATTCAGTTAGTTCTTATCTGGCTTTAGCCCCGCCTTTCTTCTTTCTTTCAACTTCAGGCAGTTTTTGAAAGGGATTTTACAACTTAAACCACCTAGAAAACAGTTGGCATCTCCTTGGGATCTTAACTCTGTACTGGAGAAGTTAGTTCCCTCTCCTTTAGTGCCTGTAGCCGCTTCTCCTAGAAAACTGTTTACTGGCAAGATTGTTTTACTAATTGCTCTGACTTCTTGATGGGTATCTGAATTACAGGCCCTGCTACTCATCCTTTACTGATTTTTCTTAAAGACAGGGTGAATCTTAGAACTTTTTTATTTCAAAGAATCAATCTGAATGTATAAGCCTTTCATCTGTCAGTGTCCTTCCTTGAACCTAAAAACAGGGATGAAGGAATTTTTCATGCCTTAGATATTCACAATCAGTTAAGGTTTTACCTGAATAGTAGTAAAGATTTTAGAAAATCTAATCAACTTTTTGTTGCCTTGAATGCAGGTAAAAGAGCAGCATGTATCTAAGCAAACTATTTCCAGATGGCTGCCTCAAGTTATTCAAACTGTGGAAAAAGGCCCTCTCAGAATGTCAGTGCTCATTTTACTAGAACTTTGGCTACTTCTGAGGATTTTTGGAAAGGAGTGGACTCTAGGTCTATTCTAGAGGCAGCTATTTGGTCATCAGTGCACATTTTCACTAGACACTACAAGCTAGACTCAGTTTCCAGAGAGTGTTTGCTAAATCTGTTTTCCAGGGACTTCTAGATTATGGCCCATCTCCATCCACCCTTTCTTCCTGTGCTTAGGCAGTCATCCCATATAGTTATGGCTACTGCATCAGTGATCTAAAGAAAAACATAGTGCAATTGTGTAAGTTTATTTACCATAACAGTAGATGGTCAAATAGATCACTGTTGCAGTATTAGCATCCTTCCTAAATCCCCCACTTCTTTCTGCTCTTCCCCTTGCTAGGGAGGGATATTCCTAATGTTCCTTTCCTCTTCTGACATGACATATGACTTGTCATAATTTCCGTAGACCTTCAGGCTTCACCCTCCCTTTTGGTCAACAAGACTCTGACTTTTGGCATGCTTGTATATCCATTTTGTACCAGCATGTAATCGTTTGCTAAGGGTGGACATGTTGTACATGAGAAGGAACCCAAAGCTTTGTAGACTGACTGAATGTCTGACATCCTTGGCAGGATGTTCCCCATATAGTTATGGCTACTGCAGCAGTGATCTGCATATTCATTTACTGTTATGGCAAGAACATTTGTACAAATGTGCTCTTTTTTGCTTTAAAACATTGCCTCTGGACCATATAAACAACCTCTCCAAATGTGTTTTGATACAGGATAATATGCCAATAGTATGTAATTTCTACTAATTGTGTATTATTCTCAGAATCTAGCAGTAACAACCATTGGATCTCCTTTTCTTAGATGCATTATAAGTTTGTAAACACAGGCACTCTTAAACCTTTAATATGTTGTATGTATTCTAAAAAAATACCACAGATTGGCTTCACTTGTCATGATAATTCTATTCCAGTATAAACTATATGTCATCTGTCTAGGCACTGCATACGAATAATTGATTGTTAACTATATGATTCTCAACCTGCAGCTCATCTTCTGGTTGAAACTTGTCCTTCAACCAGCTCATCATACCTAGTCAACAAGCAGACAATTTTATGTGGCAATAAATACAAAAATAAAGATTATGAAACTTCTCAGCATCTCTACTATCACCACAGATGAAAAATTAGTGTATAATACCATCTGCTTTTCTAAAAAATCTAATGTAGAATCTGTTACTGAACAAAAGCAGACTTTGGTAAAAGATGAGCTGTAATCAGGAATTATCCTGACTGAAATTAGGACTAATCTCAGTGACTCATTTTTGGTGAAGATATGGCATGCTAATGCATGCCCTGGAAAATGAAGAAAATATGAAGTACAATCTCCACAGCTGTCTGCATGTTTCATCGATTTCTTCTTCATCTTCTTTCACAGTGGAAGAAAATAAATGTCTTTCTTCTACGAGGAAAGAAGCAAAATCCTTTTTTGAAGGAAGAGGGATGTACCTCAGTGTTTTATGTATAGAGTCAAAGCTCAGACATTTAAACTATTTGGTAGGGGTATATAGTCCAGTGCTCAGAATAATTCTCAACCTTTTGCTTTCTCATTGGCTGATAAGAGTGTTTTTCTAAATGACTACCCTAGTTGCAGGGGTACTTCCCCTCCTTCCTATTTGTGTCAATTGTGTGCACTAAATATAACCATTTCTTTTAGTGAGTGTAAGATGGCTTTTTGCAAACATATTTGGAGCTGAAGTAGTTTTTTTTTTTTTTTTCAGATTTCCTCCTAACCCCCCTTTCTGACCCCATGCAGCCTCATGCTCTTCTCCCTGGCTTTCACAATTATCAGTTCCTGAGTCCCCTGTTGACTTCTTGCCAGTTACCCCAGGTGTGATACTTCACCAGGTGGGCAGCCTGATTCCTTGGGAAGTCAGTCTTACTGGTATTAATTGTTTTGGCCAGGGAGTGAGAGATTCCATGTGGAGAGATGAGAGTGGAGCCAGAGAGCCATTCTTGTGCTGTTCAGTCATTGTCCCTTGCTGTGGCAATGGCTAGTGCAATGACACCAGGATGTTGTCACCAACTCCTTGTATTAGTTTGACAGGTCTTGTGAGGCTCTTGGTTTCCAGCAGAGATTGTGCACGTATTAAACTCTCCCTCAGCCTCACTCTGGTATATGGGAATTAACTTTTGGTCCCTTTTTTCTGTTTCATTTCTTCTAGCCAACCCTACTGGTGACACATCCATTTCTGAACATATGTGTTGCCTATGGAACAAATGGATGCTCCACTGCTGCACCATCAGGCTGGCTGTGGCTGAAGGAGGTTTCTGAAAGGAGTTTACAAAATAGAATTGTTCACAAAGTGTCTACCCCAGCTGAGATCCACTGCATTCAGATGCTTGATATCCTTAGGTAGGTACTAGGCTATCTGCCCAAAGGCATTTATAAGCCTAGCTGGAATGTGTTGGCTTTCTCCACCCTTTTAGATTAGTTCCCTGTGCCTCTGTCCAGCAGAACCATTGAAGTGATCCACGGGGTAAACTCTGTTTCCCATCCACTCGTCAAGGTTTCTCTTGAAGAGGGTTAACAAGGAGCTCTGCCTAATGTAGATTGGAATCTTGTTTCAGAGCATGGGAAGTCTCTGGGACAGGAATCTATCCCTCCAGCACATCCTATTTATTGTTGTGGTGAGGTTTAGATCCCTAGAGCGTGTGGCTCCAGGGATATGGTTTTCTTAGGTGGAGCATGTCCATCAATTCTGGGTCAGACATGGCCTTGTATGTCAGGCAGAGATCACCTCTGAGTAGGCGGTATGCAATCGAGTACAGCTGGAGTTTCTTCAGTTGAGCTGCATAGGGCATCTGTTTGAGGTGAGTGATTCTCTTGGTGAGGTACTTCTGTGGTCTTTCCAGCTGTTGAAGGTGTCTTGTAAGGTACACCCCAAATGGTGCGTTGTACTCTATGATGGGTCTGATGAGTGATGTGTAGAGTGGCACAATGACCTATTTTGATCTGGTTGCAAACCCTTTTGTGATTTAGGTGGGCCACATAGAAGGATTTTCTAACTACTATGGCAGTGTTATTATCAAAGGAGAGGTTACTATCTACTTGGGTCCCCAGATCCCATACTACATCTTCCTTATTTAGGGGGCTTCTGTGGTAGTTTGTGGGTACTTAGTTTTTTCCAAAGGGGATGACTATGCACTTTTTGGCATTTAGCTTGAGGCCTTGGTTTTCACACCAGGTATCTGTCTCAGTGAGACCCATTTGGAGGATGTCTGTGTCCACAGGAGAGTCAATTATAGCCCGTAGTTTTCAGTCGTCTGCGAACTTGGTCAGCCATAGTCCTCCTTTGCTTGCCTGTACCTCTGAGAAGTATATACGAACAGGAGGGGTCCTAGGACTGAGCCCTGGGGAACGCCACTTGTAACCAGTTTAGAGTCAGACCTAGTTCCCACAGCTCTTACCACGAGGATTTTGTCCGTGAGCCAGTTGGCAACCCATCTCATGACATAGGGGTTTATGTTCAGGCTGGTGAGCTTGTCTATAATACCTGAATGGGGAATGGTGTCGAAGGCCTTTGCGAGTTCTAGGTAGGCTGTGTGGACCACCTTTCCCTCATGTATAGCCTTATTAACTGCCTCAAAAAAGTCCACCAGGTTTAGGAGGCATGATCTGCCAATCTAACAGCTGAACTGGGTAGGGTCCAGTGTTTGGAGGTTCCAATGTCTTTGTTTGAGATCCATGATGATGCACTCCATAGCCTTGCAGACCAAAGTAGTCAGAATTATAGGGCGATAGTTCCCGGGGTCTGTTGTGGCTCCACCTTTGTGGAGTGGAATAATCATTGCTGTGTGCCACTGTATGGACATGTAGCCTGTGGAGAGGCTGAGTTTGAATTGTGTGTTTAGGTGAGTGGTTAGTTCATGTTTGAGCTCGTGTAGGACGCAGCCTGGGACACTGACCGGTCCCATTTATTCTGTGTTTTTGGCTTTGGATAGGGCTTTTTTAACCTGAGTGTCTGTGATTTCAGGGACACTACATTCTGCTGGTATGGTTGTGGGCCCTTTTGGGGGTGAGAGGAGGGTGAAGTTTGCACTGAACCTGTCTGCCAGGATGTTGGCGATATCGGTCACTTCAGTGTATTTTGTGCCATTCTGCACTAACTCCGAGCAGATCTGAGAATAGTCACTTAGATTCTTGACACAGCTAACGAATGCCTTGTGGTTATCTTTGGAGTCCTTGGCAATTTTTCTTTCGAAGCTAGCCTTGGATGATTTTATGAGGGATCATAGTTTCTTGCTGATACTGATGAGGGATTTCTTCCCTTCTTGGGATTTTACTCTTTTTCTGTACTAGTTTCCTCCTTCTGTTATATAGCTTGTTTATGGCAGGGGTCCACCAGACTGGTTTCCTTTTCTTGGAGGAGTAAGTCTTGGTTTTGCTTGGGATAGCATGATCCATGCATTCTTGTAGGTGCCCATAGAGTGCATTAATAAAGGATTTTGCAGCTAGGACAGCGTTATCCTTTGGTATGGGGGCTTTGAAACTTTCCACCTCGGTCTTACGTAATGTGAAGTTTGCTTTTGAAAAGTTTTTCATGGTGGTTTCTTTGACCAGGAGTGAGGGGCGGAATGTGGATATCTAGAGTGATTAGTTTATGGTCAGATCTAACCAGCGAGGAGTTGACCTCCAGTCGCCCATGTTGGTGATGACCAGGTCCAATATGTTGTCACCTCTGGTGGGGGTGTTGACCAGTTGATCCAGGGCGTTTGAGTTTATAAATTCTAGGAAATGTTGGGCAAGGAAGTTAGTACTGGAGTAGTTCTCCCAGTTAATGTTTGGGTAATTGAAATTACCTAATATCAGGGTGTTTGGTAGAACCGGTTTACTATTGAAATTGTGAACGGCACTTGGGCGACAGTCGGATAGTCGAACGTATAAGGTCGTAAACACGGATGTCGAAGACATAATAATCAATCTAGGAACGGTTTTAACATGGGTCGAGGTAGGGAAGATGTTTGTAGTAGGGAATAATACTGAACACCTACCTCGACCCATGTTAACACCGTTCCTGGATTGATTATTTTGTCTTCGACATCCTTGTTTACGACCTTATACGTTCGACTGTCCGACTGTCGCCCAAGTGCCGTTCGCAATTTCAATAGTAAACCGGTAGAACCTTTATGTTTTCCAGTGTTTCCAGAAATGTGGAATGGAGGTCCTGGGACATGGTGGGTGATCTGTAGCAAGCTACAGTTTGAATTGCAGTTTTGTCCGTTGTTAGTTGCACGTGGATGATCTCCGAAGCATTGTGCTGTGCCACTAACCTGGAGGTGTGGGTATCCTTGATGAATATTGATATGCCCCCTCCTTTTGTATTTCTGGGTTTTGTGGCTGAAATGTATGGTATGAGTTGTAGCCTGGTAGTGCTGGGGTGCTCTCTGGAGCCTTAAACCAGGTTTCTGTTACTGCACATATATCGATTTTCTCCATACTGAGGAGTGCCTCGAGTGTGTGCATTTTGAGGTTTAGACTTCTGGCAGTGAATAGCAGTGCCCTCAGTTTTTTGTTACTTGTACTATTTATGGTGGTGGGTTTGTCTTTTGAGCCTTGCCTAAAAAAGGCACTATGGAGGTGGCAAGAGCCTTGGCCAGTATTGGAAAGCCTAAGGGTGACAGGTGCAAGCCGTCTCTAGTGAAGCAGCGTGGCTTATCGAGCATGTCATCCCAGCCTGACAAACACTGGATCCTCTTTGAATGACACCAGAAGCTTAGCCAGTTGTTGAAATTGATCATTTTTTCTTTATACCGTGGTAACATTCTTGGTGAGGGCAGGATGCTACTCAGGGTCAGGGTCATACTGGCCTTGGCTATGTGATCAGAAAGCTCCTCCATGTCTCTTTTCATGTAGTCCAGGGAGGTACGGCTCAGGTCATTTACACCAACATGGACAATGACAGAGTCGTATTTGTACTTGTTGTGGATGACCTGAGTGCTTGTGTTATGTGGCGGATCCTGGCACCAGTCAGGCAGCTAACAGTAACCTTCTCCTTGTTCAGCCTAGTGAGTGGGATATCAGTGTGCCTGACTATAGAGTCACCTATTACTAGTGTGTTGGGTATGTTATTTTGCCTTAAGGGCTGTGATTGCGTGGCACACTGGTTTTGTGAAGTATGTGTTTCATGGTTTGTGTTGGGGGGTGGAGGTTACTTGGATGTCTGCTTTGGAGGTCTCTGTTGCTTTTGCAGGTTTTTATTTAGAGCCTCCGAGTATGTTTTCGTGTATTTATGTGTATCTTTTGCTGGTGCTGGTTTCATAGGTCTATGTGAGACTGGTGGTGTGATGCAAATAATTCCCTTCTCCTCTTGACTGTCAGGTCCAGTCTTGGATTGAGAGAGCTTAGCCTCCAGTTTGGCTGTATAATTGCATCCCTCGCATGTATTAGTGTTTGGTGGTAGGAGAAGAGGGTTGTCTGTGTACATGAGGCAGTTGTAACATTGCCTCAAAATACCCAGATTCACCAGTTGGACCGGAGAGTACACCTGAAACCACCCTTTGGACATGCCTGGATAGGTACAGTGAACTGTTTTACTGATTGGCTGGTAAGGTCGAATAGAGAGCCATGTCCTTCTCTACAGTTTAGGGGGGTCTAGTGCTAAGGTTTATTAGTGCTTGTTATGAGTTTTGAGCAAGTGCTGGGCTGTGAAGTGAATGGTTTGAGTGCTTAAGTTGAAAGTTTGTCTAGTTCCAAGGGAAAAATTGAAGAGTAAACTTTGTGGAGCCGGGAATAGTTATACCTAGCTAACCGGCACTGCCTGGCATGCAAACCCGCACAAATGCGGGTTTTATAGCAGGGAAATGAAAGAGATAGAAATTAGCCTAAAATGGCCAATAAACTACTAATTTCTGGGCTGAAACCACTCCTCCAGGGACAGATAGGCTGCTCAAAGCTCCCCTCTCTCACAGGTGAACAGAGAAACTTCCTTCTATCCAGGTAAGGTATGGGCAAACACAGAAACTTGTAACACAGCCTTGAATTCAGCACTAACCTGAAAATTGGACTATACTAGCTTAGAAAGGTGGGAAAACAAGTATTTTTTTTGTTTTGTTTTTTTCAGAAAATAAAGCAGATACAATAAAAAAAACACTTAAAATTCTCAGAAATGGCTATCACACTTGAGTGTGCAGCCTAGAACAGTTAAACAGGTAATTTAAACACAAAATCGGCTTTGTTAAAGTGCAGACAGTAAAATAAATACAATATGTAGCTGAAACAAGCTTAATAAATCACAGAACTCTAAAAATCGGCTATTTAGGCGGAATTAGCTAAAGGCAGCAAGAAAATGCAGAAAAATAATACTTAATCACTCCAAAGTCTGTCTTTTGTCTCTCTGCTGCTGTAGAACTCTGCAGGGCACCAGGCATGAGCTTGCTGAGCTGTATACAAGCGCAAAAACCTCACAAATGCAGGTTTTATAGCAGGGAAATGAAAGATCTAGAAACTGGCCCAAAATGACCAATAAACTACTAATTTCTGGGCTGAAACCATTCCTCCAGGGACAGATAGGCTGCTCAAAGCTCCCCTCTCTCACAGGTGAACAGAGAAACTTCCTTCTATCCAAGTAAGGTATGGGCAAACACAGAAACTTGTAACACAGCCCTGAATTCAGCACTAACCTGAAAATTGGACTATATTAGCTTAGAAAGGTGGGAAAACAAATATATTTTTTCAGAAAATAATGCAGATACAATCAAAAAACACTTTAAATGCACAGAAATGGCTATCACACTTGAGTGTGTAGCCTACAAGAGTTAAACAGGTAATTCAAAAACAAAAATGACTTTGTTGAAGTTCAGTCAGATTACAAAAAGTGTTAGCCAAGCAGGTTGCAGAGAAAGTGTCTTCTGTTTGGCATGCCAAGGGGATTCTACTCATTGTTTTTTTTAGTACTATAAAATAATCAAGACTAGACTTCTAGGCCCATTCTGGATCTCTGTATTTTAAACAGGTTAAGAAAAGCCAGGGAAAGAAGATGGTGTCCCTTCATTCCGGATATGTCATCTCTGGATCTGAACAATGTTTACTGGATATCCCTGTCTTTTACCTTTTATTTAGATTACTCAGGATCAAGGTGTAGAAAGAGCATTTGAAGTTGTATTTCTGCTATATAGCCTCTCTGCTAACCCCAGCCTAGCTGTAGTGATCCTCAGTTAAAAAGAGCATGCATTATTTTATGTTATATGGTTGAATGTTTAATTCAAATTCTGTCTCTGCACCATCTAATGGGGGCAGTCTTAAAATAGTCATTCTGTGTTTAGGCTCCCTGTATTTGTATACAAATGAGAAGAAATCAGATTCTGTTCCTATTTAAAGAAGGCATTATTAAGAGCAGTCTTTGATTCTTTTCAATAGGAAGCCTTTCTAACTCCGCCTAGAATTCACAAAATGATTTCTTTGTTTATTGCCTCAGAAGAAAACTGTTAGCAAGGACCTTTAAATCACTGCTGGGTCGTGTGTCAGCCTGCTCAGTCTTGGCCTTTCATATCATACTTCATATGAACATTTTCTGCTATAGCTATGGTCTATGGGGTCTAGGAATGAATTAATCAGAGCACTTTCCTCAGATTATACCCAAACCTGGGCAAATAATTTGCTTTAGCTCGGACTACAAAGTACTTAACTTATGAATGCCTTAAGGCTACTTCTGGAGTGTACATCTAGAGGATGTCAGCTTAGTGCATTTGGTCATCACTGCAGAGGAAGGTATTTATCAACCTGAAGGAAATGTTAACCTTCCTCCTGTCTCTAAAAGCAATTAAGACAAAACTGTAATTCCAGTATTACCTTATAAAAACACTAACAACTTAATAGTTTTGAGGTAATTAAGCAAGGCACATGGTTTTATCACCATTGCAGGCTGACCATGCTGTTTGGAAACTAATAATGTGCATGCTCTGCAGCTGTGTGAAGTTAGTCAGTCAGTCAACTAACATTTCTATCAGATACTGTAAGGAGAACATTAATCTAGCTCATGATGGATAGCTTCTTATTCATTTATTTTATTTGAATTTTCTTTGGGGATCCATTTATACCTTCAGAGAATTCTGAACCTCAGAACATTTGGCCAGCAATGACCTTAGGAAACAAGCTGATTTACTTTTTCTATCCAGTCTGTCATGATTTAGAGAGTCCTTCAAAACCTGCAAAAGCAAAATCATGGTTGATTCTAGTTGCATCTGGCCCAGATAACCTTGCCTCTCCCATTTCATTTCCTACAGTTTTCACTCAAGGAAGACCCTCTCACTCAACACTAAAGTAAGGTCCTACATTTGACATCAGATTCTGTCCATCTCACAGCTTAGATGTTGGTACCCATTGGAGTCTTGTTTTGAAACCAGATAACAGGGCACTATAGGAAGTGAGAAAGCCTTCTACTAAGAAAATGTACTTATCAGAATGGAAAAGGTTCTCTCTGTAGCGTGAGCAGTGTGGCCTAGTATCATTTGAAATAAAACCTCTCCTCTTCTTTTTTAGGTGAAGGACACACTAGCAGAAAATCATAACATTTGAGTTTACCCATCTTATGTATTTTTCTTTTGTAGCCAGAATTTTCAGCAGATTTAACTTTCTTCTGTATAAAGACTGTGATAAAAGGAGATACTGCCAGCACAGCATAGGTGGAATTTTGTAAATAATTGTATGTCATTTGTGAATATCAAACTAATTTATGTGAGATGCATCAAACTGCTTTGTACAGATGTTTGTGTTGAAAAGGTATTTATGAAGGGCTGTGTTTAAAATGTATCCACAGTGTGCCCTTCTGGAAGAGAACAGAAATGCGCCCACACTATTGTAACTGTTTAAATGTATATGCTTAACAGAGGAAACTGGAGGGTTAACCTCATTCCAGCAAACTTTAGAAAATAATCTGAAATTAGCTTCTTTATTGTGTAGCCTATAACATAATTTACCTCTCAAGTTTTCACTGCAGTTAGAGGCACAAAGTTTGTACTAGGAAGCTTTCTTCATTGTCCTTGGAATTAACTAATTGCTACTTTTGAAGCATGAAGGAATGCAATTGTTTTATGACTTCCAGCATCTGCCAACAATCTGAGAAAAAGCCCTTGTCGGTATATTTTTACAGGCTCATGCTAAATGCTGCCAGCTTCTAGCAGTGGGGGTTTTGGCCTGGGAACTGTAAGTTAGATGAGCAGAAATGATGTCATTCTGCAAGCTATCCCAGCAGTAATATTTTAGATATTAATTTAAGAAGTCTGTTATTGAGGCAGAGCATTCTGCATACTGTCTTGAACCTGACAGCAACTACAAGAACTATTTACCACATCTGCCTTGCTCTATTAGTAAGTTTTAGGGCATAATATAATTCTCTTAGATGCAGTCAGGAATATAGTAAAGCTTAGTTTAAATTTTGTTTTTCTTTATTTGTGTGAGCCTGTACTGCAATGTTATTTTAAATATTTCCTATGGTTTTGAACTCTGATGTCACTGTGAATATATATCTAGTATTGCCTTGTTCTTTTATTCTTTATCATTAAATATATTTAAACCTTTCATCGTGGCTGATCTGTGTAGAGATATTTAAGTTTTGAGAGTACTTGCATATTTATTTGGTTACACTGTGTGGGCCACTCCTAATAGCCTTCATCTTCATCAAACTACCATTTGTATTAGTATTAATATTACACAGTAAAATTGGATACCCTTTGTTAAGGGCCCTAAAGTAGCTGATAAGGAGTGACTGGTGGCAGTGGTAACTACCTTATAGTCTGGGCAGAAGGGGACATAGCTAGTAAATCTGTGCCAGCCTTTCCCAGGTGTGTGTGTGAGTGTAAATCAAACCTCAAAGAGTGTGTGTGTCAGCTACTTGGGCAGGGACACAAAGCACTAGTTGGACAGAGAGGGTGCTGGAGGTCCTAGCTTGGTCACTCAGCTGAGATCTCAACTCTATAGCTGTGCCAGTTTGGAGTCTTATTGGGGATATGGAGAAAGAGAGAGAAACCAGCTTCAGACTGACTGTGGTCTCTGTGTGCTCGTAAGGGAAATTACACTTGATGCAGAGAGCTACATCTGGAAATACTCTGTGTGTACTTATTATCCTCTCAGTGAACGTCCCCACTGTTGCCAGTGGCGAGGATTGAGTTTTACTGGTTGGCAGTGGAGGGTCATCACAAAGACCAACACTGGCCTTGCACCAGTGGCGGTGGTACATTGGCAATGTGAAAAGGCATTTATATACGTATAGCTAGCACTGCTAGGAGTCTTCAGATTGTTTCACCAGTTTTAGTGCTCCAGTCCCATCACCACTGAAATAATTTAATTTGCATAATAGTTTGGCTCTTCCACAGTTTCTTGTTCTTCAGTACTGAATACCACAAGTATTTTTACCTTTTGTCAAATTTTGCTCTGGTAAACAAATAATATTGCTTTAAATAAAGATACTTTTTTTGTGTGGCTGAATTAGCTGTTTTCAGATGTTGTGCTTTGCATGACTAAATTAATACAACATTCAGTTGTGTAAAGATCAACATCACAGAACAGTCCAAGTGTTCACCAGTACTCTAGTTTTGGTCACATGACTGCCATAGCAGTTGTTAATTTCATTGGAAAACTACTGTTTTAAGTGTAAAAGTTTAATTCAGGCCCATAGAACATATGGTATTTCCTTTTGAAAACAGATTTATTTTTTGTAAGGAATGGCACCAGTTTTGTTTGCTTTTACACTGTACGACATGTATCTTAATTGCTACTCATGAAGTAATGTATTTATAACTTCAGTGCGCATCACACTGATAGTTTATTCACTTGCATTCTTGTTTGCTTTGATCTTTCATTACCTTGTGTGCTGATCTAATGCAGCATCCCTTTGAGTGAAAGAACACAATCTGATGTTGTTCATCTTCATTCATTCATTACTGATGGGTATCAGTTCTGTCCTCAGAACTGAGTTGGCCATTATAACAAGCTCACGCCAGCCAAAAAACTCTCAAGCTAAGCTTACCCATAGTGCCCCTTTCTATGACCTCAGATCTCATTTGCCTTGTAGAGTATCAAGACGTGTCAGTCCAGCTCTCAAGCCAAGTGGTTTAGAATTTATATTTTAACTTGGATAATTTTTCTCTGCCTTATTTTCCGTTGTTTATAGTTTGATTACCCTTGCTATCTGTTGAGTGACTCTTTTCTGTTTCTTTACCAAATTTTGGTATTTCTTCGTACCATTGCTAGTACAGGCCTCCCTTACTTCCGTGGTAATCTTTAATACCATTGCTGGTATTCCCCCCACTCTCCTTTCCTTCCTTTACCCATTGGGTATTTCTTCATTGCCATTGTTTGTAATTAAAAAAATGAAACAAAAAAAAAAAATTCAGTCCTTTCTTTTCTTCACTGTGTATGTGCATGGGAGTGCTGGCATCATATACTGTTATTCTGGCAGTGCCTTTCCTTCATTGTTGACTCGTTATTTGAATTGTTGATAATGTCTGATAAGAAAGGGGCAATAGGCTTTAAGCAATGCGATCAGTGTGGCAGAAAAATGCCGAATTGTGACGGACATTTGTCCTGTGTTTTTTTGTCTCGGGTGCCACACTTGAAGGTTCAACCCCCTTGTGACTTATGTAAGGGCTTTAGCGCCCGCTCTTTGACTGAGGGAAAAAATAAATTAATATTGAAAGGTCTCCTGAAAACTCCTTTCTCAAAGACTCTATCTGAGGCAGCAGGCTCAACCCATCCTAAGAAGGAACATAAAAAGAGGAAGCAATCTGTACCTTCCTCTCCACATACCAGTGAGACTTAATCTGTTAGGTCCCCCATGGAACCAGAGGCAAAACTCTCTAAACTGACTTTTGCAGCCTCGACACCCAGGTGTCAAACTCTTCTATGGTGCATTTCTCTGCACCGGGGCCTCTAACCCCTTCTATGGTGCCGTCCTTGATTATGGAATCATCCAAGCCTTCAACTTCCACGGTACCAACCTCCACTATGGTACTGATGCCCTTCTCAGCACCAGAAATAGTCTCCCCAGTTCAGGTCACTCCCCCCCTCTACACAACCTACTGGTCCTTTGACCACGGTGCCAAAGGGCAAAATTTTACCTTGGACCCTTCCTGCTGCCCGACAGTAGATCCCTTTTTTTAGACAACAGTTGACTCCTTTTCTAGAACGCCCTGATTATCTGTCTGAGATATCAACCCACTCCTCCAGGAGCCTTTCGGAACTCTATGTAGTGAGACTCATGGATCAGCTCCTGGCAACCAGAGGAATTCCAACTCCTCCTAAATCCTCCCTCCCACCCAGAGCCAAGGAATTTTCTCCACAGACTCTGACATATATTCCTCCTTGGAGGTATCGGAGCCCTCGACACCAATGCCTATCCCAGTTCCAGCTTCTTCGGTAGATCTTACCATGGCTTTGGAACCTACCCTATGGTCCTTGACTCAGTTGGAGCCAAGCCATCCTCGAGATCATGACTGGTCTATAGGCACCATGATCCCTAGTACAGCGCCTATTTTCTACGGCACCATCTACTATGGTTCTGGTTGTCTTGGTGGCACTAAGTCCTCTCTTGGCTCCTTCTGTGGGGGTGGGCTTGTCAGAGCGGGGTGTGACCCCAGTTATGAGGTTGTCTTTCTCAGTTTTAGGCTCCCATCCCTATTCAGGTGGGCCTGCTTTCCAGGTGATGGAGAGGGCACTTGCCTCAGCAGGCTCTCAGCTGGTTACTTCGGCACCGGAATGCCACATATGTCCTCTGAACCACAGCTGAAGCAGTCCACTACTCTGGGACATCGAGCAGGGGAACCTCAAGATACCCTTCAAGAAGGCACCCACTATTTGGAGTCCTCTTCAGATGCCTCTGCTGAGGAGGTACCCTGTAAGGGATCATGCAAGAGGAAGCATGTGGATTCCCCTGAAGAATCCCTTACCAAAGATACAGACTAAGATGAGGGGAGGGCACATTTTACCCTTTTACAGAGAGACCTGATCAAGTAACTCTCAGGAACACTTGCAGGAGCAGTGTCTGATGGGGTATGTGACAAAGTTGCCTCACAGCTTGCCATCCTGGAGTCTATATCTAACTCGTCCATGTGGTTGATTTCTCACACTACTGAAGGGGTGGTTAGAACAGCAGGTGCAAGCGTTGTCATGAGATGTCATGCCTGGATGCACCTATGTAATTTTGCAGACCCTTTTAAGTCTTCCTTTCTCAATGCTCCCATGGAAGCTTCCTCTCTTTTTGGCCCAAAGGTAAAAGACACATTAGCCAGTTGTGAAAAGGACAGCAAGACCCTGTCTGCTGTGGGCATGTGTTTTTCCACCCCCCAACGATCCTTCTCTAGTAATCAGAGTAGTGGAAAGATGTAGTACAGGAAAGCCCATGGTCTTTTCTGAGACACACGTGGCAAGTTTTACCCCTCGGGCAGAGGGGGGAACTCATTAGGAAGATGCCCCTCAGGAGGCAGAGGGGTTCCGTGTAATCAGGGATCTAGAGATTCTTTCTCTGGACAGCCCTATCTGCGCTTTTGAAGAGTGGCCCGATTGCTTACCTCTGGAAGCAGTCAGGGGGTGATTCTCTCTGCACCACCTTGCCTGGCAATCCATAACAGATTCTTGCATGCAGATGATAATTACCAGTGGTTATCACATCCCCCATTCATTCTTTCCCAAACCCGCAAATGCAGATTCTCAATGTCTCACCCAATCAACAGGAAGAAGCAGCTGAAGAAATACAAAAGCTGCTTCTAAAAAGAGTCATCCAAGCAGTTCCACCAGACCAGATAGAATCTGTGTTTTACTCAAGGTTCTTTTTACTGCCAAAAAAGACAGGGGACTGGAGGCCAATTTTGGACCTCATCATCCTAAACATGTTTGTCAGAGAAAATTCCAGGTGGTCACGGTTCAGTCTATTCTTCCATTTCTGGAGAATGAAGATTGGATGTGCTCGATAGATCTCCAGGATGTGTATAATCCCATCAAAATGGACAAATGCTCCAGGAGATTCCTCTGCTTCCAGCTGGGAGCCAATCCTACCAATCCTGACCGCTACCCTTTGGTCTCTCTATGGCCCCCAGAGTGTTCACCAAATGCATGGCAATGGTTAAAGCTCACTTGAGACTGCTAGGATTCTGGACATTTCCATATTTAGATGATTGGCTCCTTACCACCCCTACCAAGTGTCTGTTAATTACAATGCATTACACCCTAAAGCTAGCAAGATCATTAGAGATCTCAATAAATGAAGAAAAGTCCAAACTGACTACTACTTAAAATCTGGAATTCATAGGAGCAACTTTCGACACTCAGTCTTGCCTAGTCACCCTTCCACTTCACAGGTTGCAGACACTAAGATCTCAACTCTGGGTGATATGCTCTTAGGGCAAGGTCTCAGCTCATGCAGTCCTTCAGCTTCTAGGATCAATGGCAGCATCGATCACTATAGTTCCCCTAGCAAGACTACACATGAGACTCCTACAGTGGCTCTTAGTAGCACAGTGGTCCCCTCTAACTCATCCTATGTCCTTTCAGATCCGCATAACAAAATGATGCAAACAAGACTTAATTTGGTGGATGAAGCCAGAAAAAGACCTATGGAGTCATCCCTTCTCCCCCTCTCAGCCCAAGGCCATAGTGACCACGGACGCTTCCTTGATGGGATGGAGAGGCATTTCCAGGGAAATACAGTCCAAAGCACTTGATCCCCCATGGAGGCCAACCTGAAAATCAGTGTTCTAAAACTGAGGGCAGTGCTTCTTACATTGCAAACATCCTGTCAGGGACAATTGCTATCCAGTCGAACAACATGTCCGTAGTCTGGTATATCAACAAACAAGCGGGAGCCAAATCCTACCTGTTGTGTTGTGAAGCCATGCGGATTTGGCAGTAGGTGTTATCTTCCAAACGCTTTCTGATAGCAATGCACATTGCCGGGGATTCCAACATAATTGCAGACAAGCTGAGCAGATGCATTCTCCTGCCTCACGAGTGGTTACTCAACCCTGTCATAGTGATGAAGATATTCTGTTGCTGGGGCTAGCCTTGCTGCAATCTATTTGTGTCCCCCACAAACCACAAATGCAGCAGCTACTTTTCCATAATCTCCCCTCAGGGCGAGTCCCCGAGGGACACTCTAATACACAATTGGCCCACGGAATTCCTGTATGCATTTTCTCCTCTTCCTGTGATCCCACAATTCCTAAAGAAAGCTCTTTGGTTGAGAAGCAGAGTAATACTTATTGTCCCCATTGGCCCTGACAAGTTTGGTTTCCCTTCCTTTGGCCTCACCTGTTCCACCAACCCTGGATTCTGGATCCAACTCTGGAATTGCTATCACACCCGCAAGGATTGATTCATCCAAATATACTGAGTCTCAAGCTGTCAGCTTGGTTCCTCCACTTCCAGTAATTGCCAGGCAGAATAACTTGTCATCCCCTGTAGGAAACATTCTTCTGGATTCTTACAAACAATCCACCAAGAAACGTTATCTTAGCAAATGGAGAAGATTCATAATTTGGTCTTGAGAGAAAAGACTCAACCCCTTCTCAGCCCCAGTGAGTTCGGTACTGGACTATTTATCAAACCTACTCCAGTCGGGAGTGGCAGCTTCCACTATTCGAGTACACCTGGGCGCTATCTTAGACTTCTACAGTGGCTTCCAGGACTCATCCTTGATATCCCAGTCTGTGTAAAACCTTTCTGAAAGGTGTCATGCACATTAGACCACCCTTCAAAGAGCCAATTGAACCTTGGACTCTGACTTTGGTGCTACAGTCCTTGACTCATCCTCCCTTTAAGCCTGCTGCCACTTGCAATATGAATTTTTTATCCTGGAAAACTCTATTCTTGGTAGCTATTACCTCAGCAACACGAATATCTGAATTACAAGCTTTATGCATAAAATGTAATTACATGGTTTTCCATAAAGACAGAGTATCACTCCGGACTAATCCCTCCTTCTTACCCAAAGTTATTTCATATCTATTTATTAAACAATTAACCTGCCAGTCTTCTTTCCCAATTTTTCTAATAAAGAAGAATATTGCCTGCATTTGCTTGATGTGCACAGACAATTACATTTCTGCTTGGACAATGCTAAATCACTACGGAGAACTGACCGATTATTCATATCCTTCTCAGGACCAAAACTGGGAAAATATGTTTCTAAACCAACTTTAGTTAAATAGCTGAGAGACTGTATTTCCTTTATCTACCAACAAAACGTAGTTCCTTCTACCAACTAAGGTCAAAATGCATAGACCCAGATCAGTGATGACATTTGTTCCCTTTCATTCAAGAGCTTCCATGAATGACATTTGTGGAGCAGCAACATGGGCTACTCCTCATACCTTTATTACTCATTACAAATTGGACTTGGTCTCCAGGGGAGAGAATCCTCTGGTTAAAAGCCTACGTTTGTACTTGTTTCCCACCTTTCCTGTAACTAGTCTAGTCCAGGTGCAGATTTGCTGTATTCCAGGACTCTTTGTAAGCTTCTGAGCCCCACATGCCTTTCTGTGTTGGAGAGAAGCCTTCTATCTTATCAGTGGGAGTGGTAAGCATTAGGTAGCCTATCTACCACAAGAGGAGTGGTTCCTGGCCCAGAAATTGTAGCTATTGGCCGTTTGGGCAGATTTTTTCCATCTCTTTCAACGTTCTGGTTTAAAAGCCGCACTTGCGCTTGCTTCCCACCTTTCCTGTAACTAGCCTAGTCCAGATACAGAGTTGCTGTATCTAGGACTGTTGGTAAGCTTATGAGCCCCGCAAGCCTTTCTGTGTTGGAGGAAAGCCTTCTAGCTTATCACTGGGAGTGGTAAGCACTATGTAGCCTGTCTACCATGAGAAAAGAGGTTCTTGGCCCAGAAATTGTAGTTTATTGACCATTTGGACAGTTTGTCCGTCTCTTTCAACTTTCTGGTTTAAAAGACCACATCTGCGCTTGTTTCCCATCTTTCCTGTAACTAACCTACTGGGTAGCACTAGAAAGCCTTAAACTGATGCAAGCCTTCTAGCTTAGGAGAGAGACTTTGGAGTGATTAAGTATCAGTTTTCTGTACTTTCTTGCTGTACTTAACTGTTTTCCATCTAAACGCAGATTTTCCAGTGTTTATTGTGATTTAAAAGCTTGTTTTTTTCACATATTGTACTTATTTGACTGCCTGCACTTTTAAAAAGTGTTTTGTTTAAATAATTTGTTTAACTGTTGTAGGCTGCACACTAAAGTGCAATAGCCTTTTCTGATCATTTGTAGTTGTTTAAAGCTGTTTAAAGTGTATTTTTTACTGTTTTTGCCTTATCTTTTCAAAAAAAAAAAAAAAAAAATTCCTTGTTTTCCCACCTTTCTAAGCTAGTATAGTCCAGTTTTCAGGCTAGTGCTGAATTCAGGGCTGTGATACTAGTTTCTGAGTTACCGATACCTTACTTGGATAGAAGGAAGTTTCTCTGTTCACCTGTGAGAGAGGGGAGCTTTGAGCAACCTATCTGTCCATGGAGGAGTGGTTTCAGCCCAGATGTTGGCAGTTTATTGGCCATTTTGGGCTAATTTCTCTCTCTCTCTTTCATTTCCCTACTATATAAACCGTGTTTGCACAGTTTTGCACACCGGGCAGTGCCGGTTAGCTACGGTTAAATTATTCCCGGCTTAACTAAGTCTCCTCTTCAGTTTTTCCCTTGAAACTAGTCTAACTCTCAACCTAAGCACTCAAAAAGCATCTTACAGCCCAGCACTTGCTCAGACCTAATAGCAAGCACTAATATACCCTGACACTGTTTGCCCAGCAGGGCAAGGCTCTTTATTCACCCCTCACCAACCAAGGGACTAAGCAGTTCACCCTACTATTCAGGCATGACCAAAGGGCAACTTCAGGTACACTCTCCAGTCCAGCTGGTAAATCTGGGTATCCTGAGGCAATGTTACAACTGCCTCATGTACACAGACAACCCTCTCCTCCTACCACAAAACATTAACATATGCGAGAGATGCAATTATACAGCCAGACTGGAAGCTAAGCTGTCTCCACCCAAGACTGGAATAGACAGTCAAGAGGAGAAGGTTAACACTTGCACCACAACTCCAGCTGCACACAGACCTACTAAAACAGCACTGGCAAAAAATACACATAAATACACAAAATCATACTCGGAGGCTCTAAATAAAAACCTACAAAAGCATCAGAGACCTCCAAAGCAGACACCCAAACAACCTGCACTTCCTGTCACAAATCAGACAACACATAAAACACAAAATCAGTGTGCTGCACAATCACAGCCCTTAAGGCGAAATAACATACCTAACACACTAGTAATAGGTGACTCTACAGTCAGGCACACTGACGTCCCACTCAGTAGGCTGGATAAGCAGAAGGTTACTGTTAGCTGCCTGTTGGGAGCCGGAATCTGCCACACAACACAAGCACTCAGGTCACTCCAGAACAAGTACAAATATGACTCTGTCATTGTTCATGTTGATGCGAATGACCAGAGATGTACCTCCGTGGACTACATGAAAAGAGACATGGAAGAGCTCTCTGATCATGTAGTCCTGGCTGGTATGACTTTGACCCTGAGTAGCATCCTGCCGTCACCAAGAATGATACCTCAGTATAAAGAAAAAATGATCAATTTCAACAATTGGCTAAGCTTCTGGTGGCATTCAAAGGGGATCCAGTCTCTGTCAGCCTGGGATGACATGCTCGACAAATCATGTTACTTCGCAAGAGACAGCTTGCACCTGTCACCCCTATGCTTTCAAATACTGGCCAAGGCTCTTGCTGCCCCCATAGAGACTTTTTTAGGCAAGGCTCAAAAGTCAAACCCACCTCCATAAACAGCACAATTAACAAAAAACTGAGGGTTGTGCTACTCAACACCAGGAATTTAAATCTCAAAATGCACTTGCTTGAAGCACTCCTCAGTATGGAGAACGTCGACATCTGTGCAGTAACTGAAACCTGGTTCAAGGCTCCAGAAAGCAACCCAGCACTATCGGGCTACAATTCATACCACACGTTTCGGCCACAGGACACGGACCAAAACACAAAAGGAGGGGGTGTATCTATATTCATCAGGGATACCTACACCTCCAGGTTAGTGGCGCAGCATGATACCTCTGAGATCATCCATGTGCAACTAACATTGGGCAAATCTGCGATGCAAAATGTGGCCTGCTACAGATCACCCTCCATGACCCAGGACCACCACTCCACCTTTCTGGAGACACTGGAAAATATGAAGGTCCTACCAAACACCCTGATATTGGGCAATTTCAATTACCCTGTCATTCACTGGGAAAACTACTCGAGTACAAATTCCCAGGCCCATGGCTTCCTGGAATTCATCAGCTCAAACGCCCTGGATCAGCTGGTAAACTCCCCTACCAGAGCTGAAAACATATTGGACCTGTTCATCACCAACATGGGCGACAGGTGTTCCACACCGGAGGTCAACCAGTCACTGGTTAGATCAGACCATAAACTAATCACTCTGGATGTCCACACTCCACCACCACCCCCAACTAAGGAAACCACAGTAAAAAACTTTTCTAAAGCAAACTTCACCTTACTTAAGACAGAGGTGGTAAGTTTTACAACCCCCATGCTAAAGGATAACGCTGCCTAAGATGCAGAAACCTTTACAAATGCACTCTATGAGCACCTACAAGGATGCATGGATTGTGCCATCCCTAGCAAAACCAAGACTCACTCCTCTAAGAGAAGCAAACCAGTTTGGTGGACCTCTGCAATAAACAGGCTATGCAACAGAAGGAGGAAACTAGTTCAGAAAAAAAACAAATCCCAAGAAGGAAAGACATCCCTGATGAGTATCAGTAAGAAACTAAGGTCCCTCATGAAATCATCCAAGGCTAACTTTGAAAGAAAAATAGCCAAGGATTCAAAATATAACCACAAAGCCTTCTTTAGCTATGTTAAGAATCTAAGTGACAACTCACAGATATGCACTGAACTAGTGCAAAATAGCACAAAATATACTGAACCTACTGATATTGCCAACATCCTGGCAGATAGATTCAGTGCAAACTTCACCACCCTCTCACCTCCAAAAGGGCTAACAACAATGCCAGAAAAGTGTAGTGTCCCAAAAATCACAGATACACAGGTGAAAACAGCCCTTTCAAAAGCCAAAAACACAGTGTCAATGGGACCAGGTGGTGTCCCAGGCTGTGTCTTGCATGAACTACAGAACGAACTAACCCCCCACCTAAACATGCTGTTCAACCTCAGCCTCTCCACAGGCTACGTGCCCATAGAATGGTGCACAGCAATGGTTATTCCTCTCCACAAAGGGGGGGCCACAACTGACTCTGGTAACTATCACCCCATAAGCCTGACTAGCCTGGTCTGCAAGGCTATGGAGCGCATCATCATGGAACTCATTAACAAAGACATTGGGAGCCTCCAAACACTTGACCCGACCCAGTTCGGCTTTGTTAAGGGCAGATCATGCCTACTAAACCTGGTTGACTTCTTTGAGACAGTCACCAAGGCCATAGACAAGGGAAAGATGGTTCACACAGCCTACCTTGACCTCGCCAAGGCTTTCGACACCATTACCCACTCGGGTATTACAGAAAAACTCACCAGCCTGAACATAAACCCCTACGTCACGAGATGAGTTGCCAACTGACTTACAGACAAAACTCACATGGTAAGAATAGCGGGCTCCAGGTCCCACTCTAAACCAGTCACAAGTGGTGTCCCACAAGGCTCGGTCCTGGGACCCCTACTGTTCAGCATATACTTCTCAGAAGTACAGGCAAACACAGGAGGACTGTGGTTAACCAAGTTCGCCGATGACTGCAAACTTGGAGTCATAACTGACTCACCGGCTGACACGGACATCCTCCAAAAGGGCCTTACTGAGATGGACGCCTGGTGTCAAAGTCATGGCCTCAAGCTAAATGCCAAAAGATGCATAGTCATCCCGTTTGGGAAAAACAAAACACCCACAAATTCCCACATAGGTGGCAGCCCCCTTAATACAGAAGAGGCAATAAGAGTTCTGGGGACCCA